>NW_026894292.1:0-153708 GCF_032452875.1 Bos javanicus | reverse complement strand
ACGTGATCAGTGCATGATCAGTCACGTGATCAGTGCATGATCAGTCACGTGATCAGTGCATGATCAGTCACGTGACCAGTACATGGTAGCTACATGATCATTGCATGATCAGCCACGTGAGTAGTGCATGATAGCCACGTGATCAGTGCATGATCAGTCACGTGATCAGTGCATGATCAGTCACGTGATCAGTGCATGGTAGCTGCGTGATCAGTGCATGATCAGCCACGTGATCAGTGCATGATAGCCACGTGATCAGTGCATGATCACACGTGATCAGTGCATGATCAGCCACGTGATCAGTGCATGATCAACGTGATCAGTGCATGATAGCCACGTGATCAGTGCATGATCATCACGTGATCAGTGTATGATCAGCCACGTGAACAGTGCATGCTCAGTCACGTGATCAGCCTGCTGAGCTGCGTGATTACTGTCTGCTCATCTGCTTGACAATTGCCAGCTGAGCTGCATGATTCCTGCCTGTCATCTGCTTGATATTGCCAGCCAGCTGCGTAATTCCTGCCTGCTCAGCTGCTTGATTATTGCCAGCTGAGCAGCATGATCACACCGAGTTCCATGATTATTGCCTGCTGACTGTTTGATTCGTGCCTACTCAGCTCTTTGTTTATTGCCTCCAGAGGCACATGATCAGTGTATGATAGCAAACATGATCAGTGCATGATCAGTCACATGATCAGCGCCATTGTCACGTGATCACTACATGATAGTCATGTGATCAGTCCATGCTCAGTCACGGTATCAGTGCATGATCAGCCACGTGATGAGTGTGCATGATCACATGATTAGTGTATGATCATCCACGCGATCAGTGCACGGGCAGTCATGTGATCAGTGCATGATATAGACGTGAACAGTGCATGATCAGTCTCGTGATCAGTGCATGATAGCCACGTGATCAGTGCATGATCAGTCACCTGATGGGTGTATGATCATTCACGTGACCTGTACATGGTAGCTACATGATCATTGCATGATCAGCCACGTGAGTAGTGCATGATAGCCACGTGATCAGTGCATGATCAGTCACGTGATCAGTGCATGATCAGTCATGTGACCAGTACATGAAAGCATGTGATCATGCATGATCAGCCACGTGATCAGTGCATGATAGCCACGTGATCAGTGCATGATCAGTCACGTGATCAGTGCATGATCAGTCACGTGATCAGTGCATGATCAGCCACGTGATCAGTGCATGATCAGTCACGTGATCAGTGCATGATCGATACGTGATCAGTGCATGATCAGTCACGTGATCAGTGTATGTCAGCCACGTGATCAGTGCATGATAGCCACGTGATCAGTGCATGATCAGCACGTGATCAGTGCATGATCAGTCACGTGATCAGTGCATGATCAGCCACGTGATCAGTGCATGATCAGCCACGTGATCAGTGCATGATCAATTACGTGATCAGTGCATGATCAGTCACGTGACCAGTGCATGGTAGCTACGTGATCATTGCATGATAGCCATGATCAGTATGATAGCCACGTGATCAGTGCATGATAGCCACGTGATCAGTGCATGATCAGTCATGATACGTGTGTGATCAGCCACGTGATCAGTGCATGATATCCACGTGATCAGTGCATGACAGCCACGTGATCAGTGCATGAGAGCCACGTGATCAGTGCATGATCAGTCACGTGATACATGTGTGATCAGCCACGTGATCAGTGCATGATGAGCCACGTGATCAGTGCAGGATCAATTACGTGATCAGTGCATGATCAGTCACGTGACCAGTACATGGTTGCTACGTGATCGTGCATGATCAGCCACGTGAGCAGTGCATGATAGCCACGTGATCAGTGCATGATCAGTCACGTGATCAGTACATGATCAGTCACGTGAACAGTGCATGATCTTTACGTGATCTTTGCATGATCACGTACAGTATATGGTCACATGATCATTCCATGACGAGCCACGTGAGCAGTGCATGATAGCCACGTGATGTGTGCATGAGTTACGTGAGCAGAGTATGATCAGCCACGTGATCAGTGCATGAGTGCCACGTGATCAGTGCATGATATGTCACGTGACAGGTGTGTGATCAGCCACGTGAACAGTGCATGTTCAGCCACGATCAGTGCATGATAGCCACGTGATCAGTGCATGATCAGTTACGTGAGCAGTGTATGATCAGCCACGTGATCAGTGCATGGTCAGACACGTGAACAGTGTATGATCAGCCACGTGATCAGTGCATGATATCCGTGATCAGTGCATGATCATCACGTGATCAGTGTATGATCAGCCACGTGAACAGTGCATGCTCAGTCACGTGATCAGGGCCTGCTGAGCTGCGTGATTACTGTCTGCTCATCTGACAATTGCCAGCTGAGCTGCACGATTCCTGCCTGCTCAGCTGCTTGATTATTGCCAGCTGAGCAGCATGATTCCTCACAGCTGAGTTCCATGATTATTGCCTGCTGACTGTTTGATTCGTGCCTACTCAGCTCTTTGTTTATTGCCTCCAGAGGCACATGATCAGTGTATGATAGCAAACATGATCAGCGCATGATCAGTCACATGATCAGCGCCATTAAGTCACGTGATCACTACATGATAGTCATGTGATCAGTCCATGCTCAGTCATGTATCAGTGCATGATCAGCCACGTGATCAGTGCATGATCTGTCACAAGATCAGTGTATGATCATCCACGTGATCAGTGTGACGGGCAGTCATGTGATCAGTGCATGATATAGACGTGATCAGTGCATGATCAGTCACGTGATCAGTGCATGATAGCCACGTGATCAGTGCATGATCAGTCACCTGATGGGTGTATGATCATTCACGTGACCTGTACATGGTAGCTACATGATCATTGCATGATCAGCCACGTGAGTAGTGCATGATAGCCACGTGATCAGTGCATGATCAGTCACGTGATCAGTGCATGATCAGTCATGTGACCAGTACATGGTCAGGCGTGATCATGGCATGATCAGCCACGTGAGCAGTGCATGATAGCCACGTGATCAGTGCATGATCAGCCACGTGATCAGTGCATGATCAGTCACGTGATCAGTGCATGATCAGCCACGTGATCAGTGCATGATAGCCACGTGATCAGTGCATGATCATCACGTGATCAGTGCATGATCAGCCACGTGATCAGTGCATGATCAGTCACGTGATCAGTGCATGCTGAGTCATGCGATTGCTTCTGTCTGCCATCTGCTTGACAATGCCAGCTGAGCATGCATTCCTGCCTGATCAGCTGCTTGATTATTGCCAGCTGAGCAGCATGATTCCTCACACCTGAGTTCCATGATTATTGCCTGCTGACTGTTTGATTCAGTGCCTACTCAGCTCTTGATTATTGCCTCCAGAGGCACATGATCAGTGTATGATAGCAACATGATCAGTGCATGATCAGTCACATGATCAGTGCCATTAAGCACGTGATCAGTACATGATAGTCATGTGATCAGTCCATGCAGTCACGGTATCAGTGCATGATCAGCCACGTGATCAGTGCATGATCAGTCACATGATTAGTGCATGATCAGCCACGTGATCAGTGCATGGCAGTCATGTGATCATGTGCAGATCAGACACGTGATCAGTGCATGATCGTGATCAGTGCATGATCAGCTCACTGATCAGTGCATGATCAGTCACGTGACCAGTACATGGTAGCTACATGATCAGTGCATGATCAGCCACGTGATAGTGCATGATAGCCACGTGATCAGTGCATGATCAGTCGTGATCAGTGCATGATCAGTCACGTGACCAGTATAGCGTGATCATGCATGATCAGCCATGAGCAGTGCATGATAGCCACGTGATCAGTGCATGATCAGACACGTGATCAGTGCATGATCAGTCACGTGATCAGTGCATGATCAGCCACGTGATCAGTGCATGATCAGCACGTGATCAGTGCATGATCACGTGATCAGTGCATGATCAGTCACGTGATCAGTGCATGATCAGCCACGTGATCAGTGCATGATCAGCCACGTGATCAGTGCATGATCAGTCACGTGATCAGTGCATGATCAGCCACGTGATCAGTGCATGATCAGCCACGTGATCAGTGCATGATAGCCACGTGATCAGTGCATGATCAGTCACGTGATCAGTGCATGATCAGCCACGTGATCAGTGCATGCTCAGTCACGTGATCAGGGCCTGCTGAGCTGGTGATTACTGTCTGCTCATCTGCTTGACAATTGCCAGCTGAGCTGCATTGACTGCCTGCTCAGCTGCTTGATTATTGCCAGCTGAGCAGCATGATTCCTCACACCTGAGTTCCATGATTATTGCCTGCTGACTGTTTGATTCGTGCCTACTCAGCTCTTTGTTTATTGCCTCCAGAGGCACATGATCAGTGTATGATAGCAAACATGATCAGCGCATGATCAGTCACATGATCAGCGCCATTAAGTCACGTGATCACACATGATAGTCATGTGATCAGTCCATGCTCAGTCACGGTATCAGTGCATGATCAGCCACGTGATCAGTGCATGATCTGTCACAAGATTAGTATGATCATCACGTGATCAGTGCATGGGCAGTCATGTGATCAGTGCATGATAGACGTGATCAGTGCATGATAGCTCACTGATCAGTGCATGATCAGCCACGTGATCAGTGCATGATAGTCACGTGATCAGTGCATGATCAGTCACGATCAGTACATGATCAGTCACGTGATCAGTGCATGATCAGCCACGTGATCAGTGCATGATCAGCCACGTGATCAGTGCATGATCAGCCACGTGATCAGTGCATGATCAGTCATGATCAGTCATGATAGCCACGTGATCAGTGCATGATCAGCCACGTGATCAGTGCATGATAGCCACGTGATCAGTGCATGATCACCACGTGATCAGTGCATGATCAGTCACGTGACAGCATCAGAAGCTACGTGATCAGTGCATGATCAGCCACGTGATCAGTGCATGATAGCCACGTGATCAGTGCATGATAACGTGATCAGTGCATGATCAGTCATGTGATCGTGTATGATCAGCCACGTGATCAGTGCATGATATCCACGTGATCAGTGCATGACAGCCACGTGATCAGTGCATGATAGCCACGTGATCAGTGCATGATCAGTCACGTGATACAGTGTGATCAGCCACGTGATCAGTGCATGATGAGCCACGTGATCAGTGCATGATCAATTACGTGATCAGTGCATGATCAGTCACGTGACCAGTACATGGTTGCTACGTGATCGTTGCATGATCAGCCACGTGAGCAGTGCATGATAGCCACGTGATCAGTGCATGATCAGTCACGTGATCAGTACATGATCAGTCACGTGAACAGTGCATGATCATTTACGTGATCAGTGCATGATCAGTCACGTGACCAGTATATGGTTGCTACTGATCATTCCATGACGAGCCACGTGATCAGTGCATGATAGCCACGTGATGTGCATGAGTTACGTGAGCAGAGTATGATCAGCCACGTGATCAGTGCATGAGTGCCACGTGATCAGTGCATGATATGTCACGTGACAGGTGTGTGATCAGCCACGTGAACAGTGCATGTTCAGCCACGTGATCAGTGCATGATAGCCACGTGATCAGTGCATGATCACACGTGAGCAGTGTATGATCAGCCACGTGATCAGTGCATGGTCAGACACGTGAACAGTGTATGATCAGCCACGTGATCAGTGCATGATATCCAAGTGATCAGTGCATGATCATCACGTGATCAGTGTATGATCAGCCACGTGAACAGCATGCTCAGTCACGTGATCTGGGCCTGCTGAGCTGCGTGATTACTGTCTGCTCATCTGCTTGACAATTGCCAGCTGAGCTGCACGAATTCCTGCCTGCTCAGCTGCTTGATTATTGCCAGCTGAGCAGCATGATTCCTCACACCTGAGTTCCATGATTATTGCCTGCTGACTGTTTGATTCGTGCCTACTCAGCTCTTTGTTTATTGCCTCCAGAGGCACATGATCAGTGTATGATAGCAAACATGATCAGCGCATGATCAGTCACATGATCAGCGCCATTAAGTCACGTGATCACTACATGATAGTCATGTGATCAGTCCATGCTCAGTCACGTATCAGTGCATGATCAGCCACGTGATCAGTGCATGATCTGTCACATGATTAGTGTATGATCATCCACGTGATCAGTGCATGGCAGTCATGTGATCAGTGCATGATATAGACGTGATCAGTGCATGATCAGTCTCGTGATCAGTGCATGATAGCCACGTGATCAGTGCATGATCAGTCACCTGATGGGTGTATGATCATTCACGTGACCTGTACATGGTAGCTACATGATCATTGCATGATCAGCCACGTGAGTAGTGCATGATAGCCACGTGATCAGTGCATGATCAGTCACGTGATCAGTGCATGATCAGTCATGTGACCAGTGCATGGTAGCTGCGTGATCATGCATGATCAGCCACGTGATCAGTGCATGATAGCCACGTGATCAGTGCATGATCAGACACGTGATCAGTGCATGATCAGTCACGTGATCAGTGCATGATCAGCCACGTGATCAGTGCATGATCAGCCACGTGATCAGTGCATGATCAATTACGTGATCAGTGCATGATCAGTCACGTGATCAGCAGAAGCATGTGATTGCATGATCAGCCACGTGATCAGTGCATGATAGCCACGTGATCAGTGCATGATAGCCACGTGATCAGTGCATGATCAGTCACGTGATAGTGTGTGATCAGCCACGTGATCAGTGCATGATATCCACGTGATCAGTGCATGACAGCCACGTGATCAGTGCATGAGAGCCACGTGATCAGTGCATGATCAGTCACGTGATACATGTGTGATCAGCCACGTGATCAGTGCATGATGAGCCACGTGATCAGTGCATGATCACCACGTGATCAGTGCATGATCAGTCACGTGACCAGTACATGGTTAGCGTGATCGTGCATGATCACGTGAGCAGAGCATGATAGCCACGTGATCAGTGCATGATCAGTCACGTGATCAGTACATGATCAGTCACGTGAACAGTGCATGATCATTTACGTGATCTGTGCATGATCAGTCACGTGACCAGTATATGGTAGCCACGTGATCATTCCATGACGCCACGTGAGCAGTGCATGATAGCCACGTGATGTGCATGATACGTGAGCAGAGTATGATCAGCCACGTGATCAGTGCATGAGTGCCACGATCAGTGCATGATATGTCACGTGACAGGTGTGTGATCAGCCACGTGAACAGTGCATGTTCAGCCACGTGATCAGTGCATGATAGCCACGTGATCAGTGCATGATCAGTTACGTGAGCAGTGTATGATCAGCCACGTGATCAGTGCATGGTCAGACACGTGAACAGTGTATGATCAGCCACGTGATCAGTGCATGATATCCAAGTGATCAGTGCATGATCATCACGTGATCAGTGTATGATCAGCCACGTGAACAGTGCATGCTCAGTCACGTGATCTGGGCCTGCTGAGCTGCGTGATTACTGTCTGCTCATCTGCTTGACAATTGCCAGCTGAGCTGCACGATTCCTGCCTGTCATCTGCTTGACAATTGCCAGCCTGCGTAATTCCTGCCTGCTCAGCTGCTTGATTATTGCCAGCTGAGCAGTGATTCCTCACACCTGAGTTCCATGATTATTGCCTGCTGACTGTTTGATTCTGCCTACTCAGCTCTTTGTTTATTGCCTCCAGAGGCACATGATCAGTGTATGATAGCAAACATGATCAGCGCATGATCAGTCACATGATCAGCGCCATTAAGTCACGTGATCACTACATGATAGTCATGTGATCAGTCCATGCTCAGTCACGGTATCAGTGCATGATCAGCCACGTGATCAGTGCATGATCTGTCACAAGATTAGTGTATGATCATCCACGTGATCAGTGCATGGGCAGTCATGTGATCAGTGCATGATATAGACGTGATCAGTGCATGATCAGTCAGTGATCAGTGCATGATAGCCACGTGATCAGTGCATGATCAGTCACCTGATGGGTGTATGATCATTCACGTGACCTGTACATAGCTACATGATCATTGCATGATCAGCCACGTGAGTAGTGCATGATAGCCACGTGATCAGTGCATGATCAGTCACGTGATCAGTGCATGATCAGTCATGTGACCAGTACATGGTAGCAGTGATCATGCATGATCAGCCACGTGAGCAGTGCATGATAGCCACGTGATCAGTGCATGATCAGTCACGTGATCAGTGCATGATCAGTCACGTGATCAGTGCATGATCAGCCACGTGATCAGTGCATGATCAGCCACGTGATCAGTGCATGATCAGCCACGTGATCAGTGCATGATCAGCACGTGATCAGTGCATGTCCAGCCACGTGATCAGTGCATGATCAGCCACGTGATCAGTGCATGATCAGTCACGTGATCAGTGCATGATCAGTTACGTGATCAGTGTATGATCACGTGATCAGTGCATGATCAGCCACGTGATCAGTGCATGATCAGTTACGTGATCAGTGCATGATCAGTCACGTGACAGTACATGGTAGCTACGTGATCAGTGCATGATCAGCCACGTGATCAGTGCATGATAGCCACGTGATCAGTGCATGATAGCCACGTGATCAGTGCATGATCAGTCATGATCAGTGCATGATCAGCCACATCAGTGCATGATATCCACGTGATCAGTGCATGACAGCCACGCGATCAGTGCATGATAGCCACGTGATCAGTGCATGATCAGTCACGTGATACATGTGTGATCAGCCACGTGATCAGTGCATGATCAGCCACGTGATCAGTGCATGATCAATTACGTGATCAGTGCATGATCAGTCACGTGATCAGTGCATGGTTGCCACGTGATCAGTGCATGATCAGCCACGTGATCAGTGCATGATAGTCACGTGATCAGTGCATGATCAGTCACGTGATCAGTGCATGATCAGTCACGTGAACAGTGCATGATCATTTCGTGATTTGCATGATCAGTCACGTGACCAGTATATGGTTGCTACGTGATCATTCCATGACGAGCCACGTGAGCAGTGCATGATAGCCAATGATGTGTGCATGAGAGACGTGAGCAGAGTATGATCAGCCACGTGATCAGTGCATGAGTGCCACGTGATCAGTGCATGATATGTCACGTGACAGGTGTGTGATCAGCCACGTGAACAGTGCATGTTCAGCCACGTGATCAGTGCATGATAGCCACGTGATCAGTGCATGATCAGTTACGTGAGCAGTGTATGATCAGCCACGTGATCAGTGCATGGTCAGACACGTGAACAGTGTATGATCAGCCACGTGATCAGTGCATGATATCCAAGTGATCAGTGCATGATCATCACGTGATCAGTGTATGATCAGCCACGTGAACAGTGCATGCTCAGGCCACTGCTTGATTCAAGCCTGCTGAGCAGCGCGATTCCTGCCTGTCATCTGCTTGACAATTGCCAGCTGTGCTGCGTAATTCCTGCCTGCTCAGCTGCTTGATTATTGCCAGCTGAGCAGCATGATTCCTCACACCTGAGTTCCATGATTATTGCCTGCTGACTGTTTGATTCGTGCCTACTCAGCTCTTTGTTTATTGCCTCCAGAGGCACATGATCAGTGTATGATAGCAAACATGATCAGCGCATGATCAGTCACATGATCAGCGCCATTAAGTCACGTGATCACTACATGATAGTCATGTGATCAGTCCATGCTCAGTCACGGTATCAGTGCATGATCAGCCACGTGATCAGTGCATGATCTGTCACATGATTAGTGTATGATCATCCACGTGATCAGTGCATGGGCAGTCATGTGATCAGTGCATGATATAGACGTGATCAGTGCATGATCAGTCTCGTGATCAGTGCATGATAGCCACGTGATCAGTGCATGATCAGTCACCTGATGGGTGTATGATCATCCACGTGACCTGTACATGGTAGCTACATGATCATTGCATGATCAGCCACGTGAGTAGTGCATGATAGCCACGTGATCACTGCATGATCAGTCACGTGATCAGTGCATGATCAGTCATGTGATCAGTACATGGTAGCTGCGTGATCATGCATGATCAGCCACGTGAGCAGTGCATGATAGCCACGTGATCAGTGCATGATCAGTCACGTGATCAGTGCATGATCAGTCACGTGATCAGTGCATGATCAGCCACGTGATCAGTGCATGATCAGTCACGTGATCAGTATGATCATCCACGTGATCAGTGCATGGCAGTCATGTGATCAGTGCATGATATAGACGTGATCAGTGCATGATCAGTCACGTGATCAGTGCATGATAGCCACGTGATCAGTGCATGATCAGTCACGTGATCAGTGCATGATCAGTCACGTGACCAGTACATGGTAGCTACGTGATCATTGCATGATCAGCCACGTGATCAGTGCATGATAGCCACGTGATCAGTGCATGATCAGTCACGTGATCAGTGCATGATCAGTCACGTGACCATATGCGGTAATGCGTGATCAGTGCATGATCAGCCATGATCAGTGCATGATAGCCACGTGATCAGTGCATGATCAGTTACGTGATCAGTGCATGATCAGTCACGTGATCAGTGCATGATCAGCCACGTGATCAGTGCATGATCAGTCACGTGATCAGTGCATGATCAGCCACGTGATCAGTGCATGATTGCCATGATCAGTGCATGATCAGCCACGTGATCAGTGCATGATAGCCACGTGATCAGTGCATGATCAGTCACGTGATCAGTGCATGATCAGTCACGTGATCAGTGCATGATCAGCCACGCGATCAGTGCATGATCAGCCACGTGATCAGTGCATGATCAATCACGTCTGCATGACGTCATTGACCAGTACATGGTAGCTACGTGATCAGTGCATGATCAGCCACGTGATCAGTGCATGATAGCCACGATCAGTGCATGATAGCCACGTGATCAGTGCATGATCAGTCACGTGATACATGTGATCAGCCACGTGATCAGTGCATGATGAGCCACGTGATCAGTGCATGATCAATTACGTGATCAGTGCATGATCAGTCACGTGACCAGTACATGGTTGCTACGCGATCGTTGCATGATCAGCCACGTGAGCAGTGCATGATAGCCACGTGATCAGTGCATGATCAGTCACGTGATCAGCATGATCAGTCACGTGAACAGTGCATGATCATTTACGTGATCAGTGCATGATCAGTCACGTGACAGTATATGGTAGCTACGATCATTCCATGATCAGCCACGTGAGCAGTGCATGATAGCCACGTGATGTGCATGAGTTACGTGAGCAGTGTATGATCAGCCACGTGATCAGTGCATGAGTGCCACGTGATCAGTGCATGATATGCCACGTGACAGTGTGTGATCAGCCACGTGATCAGTGCATGATCAGCCACGTGATCAGTGCATGATCAGCCACGTGATCAGTGCATGCACGACATGAACAGTGCATGATCAGCCACGTGATCAGTGCATGATATCCAAGTGATCAGTGCATGATCATCACGTGATCAGTGTATGATCAGCCACGTGAACAGTGCATGCTCAGTCACGTGATCAGGGCCTGCTGAGCTGCGTGATTACTGTCTGCTCATCTGCTTGACAATTGCCAGCTGAGCTGCACGATTCCTGCCTGTCATCTGCTTGACAATTGCCAGCTGTGCTGCGATTCCTGCCTGCTCAGCTGCTTGATTATTGCCAGCTGAGCAGCATGATTCCTCACACCTGAGTTCCATGATTATTGCCTGCTGACTGTTTGATTCGTGCCTCAGCTCTTTGTTTATTGCCTCCAGAGGCACATGATCAGTGTATGATAGCAAACATGATCAGCGCATGATCAGTCACATGATCAGCGCCATTAAGTCACGTGATCACTACATGATAGTCATGTGATCAGTCCATGCTCAGTCACGGTATCAGTGCATGATCAGCCACGTGATCAGTGCATGATCTGTCACAAGATAGTGTATGATCATCCACGTGATCAGCACGGCAGTCATGTGATCAGTGCATGATAGACGTGATCAGTGCATGATCAGTCACGTGATCAGTGCATGATAGCCACGTGATCAGTGCATGATCAGTCACCTGATGGGTGTATGATCATTCACGTGACCTGTACATGTAGCTACATGATCATTGCATGATCAGCCACGTGAGTAGTGCATGATAGCCACGTGATCAGTGCATGATCAGTTACGTGATCAGTGCATGATCAGTCACGTGACCAGTACATGGTAGCTGCGTGATCATGCATGATCAGCCACGTGAGCAGTGCATGATAGCCACGTGATCAGTGCATGATCAGCCACGTGATCAGTGCATGATCAGTCACGTGATCAGTGCATGATCAGCCACGTGATCAGTGCATGATAGCCACGTGATCAGTGCATGATCAGCACGTGATCAGTGCATGATCAGCCACGTGATCAGTGCATGATCAGTCACGTGATCAGGGCCTGCTGATCATGTATGATTACCGTCTGATCTGCCATCTGCTTGACAATTGCCAGCTGAGCTGCATGATTCCTGCTGCTCAGCTGCTTGATTATTGCCAGCTGAGCAGCATGATTCCTCACACCTGTGTTCCATGATTATTGCCTGCTGACTGTTTGATTCGTGCCTACTCAGTTTATTGCCTCCAGAGGCACGTGATCAGTGTATGATAGCAAACATGATCAGTGCATGATCAGTCACGTGATCAGTGCATGAAGTCACGTGATCAGTGCATGATAGTCATGTGATCAGTCCATGCTCAGTCATATCAGTGCATGATCAGCCACGTGATCAGTGCATGATCAGCCACGTGATCAGTGCATGATCAGCCACGTGATCAGTGCATGCAGTCACGTGATCAGTGCATGATATAGACGTGATCAGTGCATGATCAGTCCCGTGATCAGTGCATGATCAGTCACGTGATTGTATGATCATTCACGTGATCAGTACATGGTAGCTACATGATCATTGCATGATCAGCCACGTGAGGTGCATGATAGCCACGTGATCAGTGCATGATCAGTTACGTGATCAGTGCATGATCAGTCACGTGACCAGTACATGGTAGCTGCGTGATCATGCATGATCAGCCACGTGAGCAGTGCATGATAGCCACGTGATCAGTGCATGATCAGTCACGTGATCAGTGCATGATCAGCCACGTGATCAGTGCATGATCAGCCACGCGATCAGTGCATGATCAGCCACGTGATCAGTGCATGATCAGCCACGTGATCAGTGCATGATCAGCCACGTGATCAGTGCATGATCAGCCACGTGATCAGTGCATGATCATTACGTGATCAGTGCATGATCAGTCACGTGATCAGTGCATGGTAGCACGTGATCAGTGCATGATCAGCCACGTGATCAGTGCATGATAGCCACGTGATCAGTGCATGATCAGTCACGTGATCAGTGTATGATCAGCCACGTGAACAGTGCATGCTCAGTCACGTGATCTGGGCTGCTGAGCTGCGTGATTACTCTGCTCATCTGCTTGACATTCACAGCGAGCCATCGATTCTGCTGCTCAGCTGCTTGATTATTGCCAGCTGAGCAGCATGATTCCTCACACCTGAGTTCCATGATTATTGCCTGCTGACTGTTTGATTCGTGCCTACTCAGCTCTTTGTTTATTGCCTCCAGAGGCACATGATCAGTGTATGATAGCAAACATGATCAGCGCATGATCAGTCACATGATCAGCGCCATTAAGTCACGTGATCACTGCATGATAGTCATGTGATCAGTCCATGCTCAGTCACGTGATCAGTGCATGATCAGCCACGTGATCAGTGCATGATCTGTCACGTGATTAGTGTATGATCATCCACGTGATCAGTGCATGGGCAGTCATGTGATCAGTGCATGATATAGACGTGATCAGTGCATGATCAGTCTCGTGATCAGTGCATGATAGCCACGTGATCAGTGCATGATCAGTCACCTGATGGGTGTATGATCATTCACGTGACCTGGACATGGTAGCTACATGATCATTGCATGATCAGCCACGTGAGTAGTTCATGATAGCCACGCGATCACTGCATGATCAGTCACGCGATCAGTGCATGATCAGTCGCGTGACCAGTACATGGTAGCTGTGATCATGCATGATCAGCCACGTGATCAGTGCATGATAGCCACGTGATCAGTGCATGATCAGTCACGTGATCAGTGCATGATCAGTCACGTGATCAGTGCATGATCAGCCACGCGATCAGTGCATGATCAGCCACGTGATCAGTGCATGATCAGTTACGTGATCAGTGCATGATCAGTCACGTGATCAGTGCATGGTAGCTACGTGATCAGTGCATGATCAGCCACGTGATCAGTGCATGATAGCCACGTGATCAGTGCATGATCAGTTACGTGATCAGTGCATGATCAGTCATGTGATACGTGTGTGATCAGCCACGTGATCAGTGCATGATATCCACGATCAGTGCATGACAGCCACGTGATCAGTGCATGATAGCCACGTGATCAGTGCATGATCAGTCACGTGACATGTGTGATCAGCCACGTGATCAGTGCATGATGAGCCACGTGATCAGTGCAGGATCAATTACGTGATCAGTGCATGATCAGTCACGTGACCAGTACATGGTTGCTACGTGATCGCTGCATGATCAGCCACGTGAGCAGAGCATGATAGCTACGTGATCAGTGCATGATCAGTCACGTGATCAGTACATGATCAGTCACGTGAACAGTGCATGATCATTTACGTGATCTTGCATGATCAGTCACGTGCCAGTATATGGTTGCTACGTGATCATTCCATGACAGCCACGTGAGCAGTGCATGATAGCCACGTGATGTGCATGAGTACGTGAGCAGAGTATGATCAGCCACGTGATCAGTGCATGAGTGCCACGTGATCAGTGCATGATATGTCACGTGACAGTGTGTGATCAGCCACGTGAACAGTGCATGTTCAGCCACGTGATCAGTGCATGATAGCCACGTGATCAGTGCATGATCAGTTACGTGAGCAGTGTATGATCAGCCACGTGATCAGTGCATGGTCAGACACGTGAACAGTGTATGATCAGCCACGCGATCAGTGCATGATATCCAAGTGATCAGTGCATGATCATCACGTGATCAGTGTATGATCAGCCACGCGAACAGTGCATGCTCAGTCACGTGATCTGGGCCTGCTGAGCTGCGTGATTACTGTCTGCTCATCTGCTTGACAATTGCCAGCTGAGCTGCACGATTCCTGCCTGTCATCTGCTTGACAATTGCCAGCTGTGCTGCGTAATCCTGCCTGCTCAGCTGCTTGATTATTGCCAGCTGAGCAGCATGATTCCTCACAGCTGAGTTCCATGATTATTGCCTGCTGACTGTTTGATTCGTGCCTACTCAGCTCTTTGTTTATTGCCTGAGGCACATGATCAGTATGATAGCAAACATGATCAGTGCATGATCAGTCACATGATCAGCGCCATTAAGTCACGTGATCACTACATGATAGTCACGTGATCAGTCCATGCTCAGTCACGGTATCAGTGCATGATCAGCCACGTGATCAGTGCATGATCTGTCACAAGATTAGTGTATGATCATCCACGTGATCAGTGCACGGGCAGTCACGTGATCAGTGCATGATATAGACGTGATCAGTGCATGATCAGTCACGTGATCAGTGCATGATAGCCACGTGATCAGTGCATGATCAGTCACCTGATGGGTGTATGATCATTCACGTGACCTGTACATGGTAGCTACATGATCATTGCATGATCAGCCACGTGAGTAGTGCATGATAGCCACGTGATCAGTGCATGATCAGTCACGTGATCAGTGCATGATCAGTCACGTGATCAGTACATGGTAGCTGCGTGATCATGCATGATCAGCCACGATCAGTGCATGATAGCCACGTGATCAGTGCATGATCAGCCACGTGATCAGTGCATGATCAGTCACGTGATCAGTGCATGATCAGCCACGTGATCAGTGCATGATAGCCACGTGATCAGTGCATGATCAGCCACGCGATCAGTGCATGATCAGCCACGTGATCAGTGCATGATCAGTCACGTGATCAGTGCCTGATGAGCTGCGTGATTACTGTCTGCTCATCTGCTTGACAATTGCCAGCTGAGCTGCATGATTCCTGCCTGATCAGCTGCTTGATTATTGCCAGCTGAGCAGCATGATTCCTCACACCTGTGTTCCATGATCATTGCCTGCTGACTGTTTGATTCGTGCCTACTCACTTTGTTTATTGCTCCAGAGGCACATGATCAGTGCATGATAGCAAACATGATCAGTGCATGATCAGTCCATGATCAGCGCCATTAGTCACGTGATCACTATGCATGATAGCCACGTGATCAGTCCATGCTCAGTCACGTATCAGTGCATGATCAGCCACGTGATCAGTGCATGATCAGTCACGTGATCAGTGCATGATCAGCCACGTGATCAGTGCATGATCAGTCATGTGATCAGTGCATGATATAGACGTGATCAGTGCATGATCAGCCACGTGATCAGTGCATGATAGCCACGTGATCAGTGCATGATCAGCCACGCGATCAGTGCATGATCATTCACGTGACCTGTACATGGTAGCTACGTGATCATGTGCATGATCAGCCACGGAGCAGTGCATGATGATACCATGATCGTGCATGATCAGTCACGTGATCAGTGCATGATCAGTCATGACCAGTACATGGTAGCTGCGTGATCATGCATGATCAGCCACGTGATCAGTGCATGATAGCCACGTGATCAGTGCATGATCAGACACGTGATCAGTGCATGATCAGTCACGTGATCAGTGCATGATCAGCCACGATCAGTGCATGATCAGTACGTGATCAGTGCATGATCAGCCACGTGATCAGTGCATGATAGCCACGCGATCAGTGCATGATCAGCCACGCGATCAGTGCATGATCAGTCACGTGATCAGTGCATGATCAGCCACGCGATCAGTGCATGATCAGCCACGTGATCAGTGCATGATCAGCGGCATGATCAGCATGATCAGTCACGTGAGCAGCGTATAGAAGCACGTGATCAGTGCATGATCAGCCACGTGATCAGTGCATGATAGCCACGCGATCAGTGCATGATCAGTCACGTGATCAGTGCATGATCAGCCACGCGAACAGTGCATGATCAGTCACGTGATCAGTGCATGCTGAGCTGCGTGATTACTGTCTGATCATCTGCTTGACAATTGCCAGCTGAGCTGCACGACCTCTGCATGCTCACGCTTGATTATTGCCAGCTGAGTAGCGATTCATCACACCTGTGTTCCATGATTATTGCCTGCTGAGCCGCGTGATTCGTGCCTACTCAGCTCTTTGTTCATTGCCTCCAGAGGCACGTGATCAGTGCATGATAGCAAACATGATCAGCGCATGATCAGTCACATGATCAGCCATTAAGCCACGATCAGTGCATGATAGCCACGCGATCAGTGCATGATCAGCCACGTGATCAGTGCATGATCAGCCACATCAATGATCTGTCACAAGATTATGATGATCATCCATGCGTGATCAGCATCAGGCCGCAGATCAGCATGACAGACGTGATCAGTGCATGATCAGCCACGTGATCAGTGCATGATAGCCACGTGATCAGTGCATGATCAGTCACGTGATCAGTGCGATCATCACAGACTCGTGTTGATGCATTACGTGATCGTGCATGATCAGCCACGTGATCAGTGCATGATAGCCACGTGATCAGTGCATGATCAGCCACGCGATCAGTGCATGATCAGTCATGATCAGCATGATCAGCCACGTGATCAGTGCATGATCAGCCACGTGATCAGTGCATGATCAGCCACGTGATCAGTGCATGACATCATCGACGAAGTGACATCAGTCACGTGATCAGCATGATCAGCCACGTGATCAGTGCATGATCAGCCACGTGATCAGTGCATGATCAGTTACGTGATCAGTGCATGATCAGTCACGTGACCAGTACATGGTAGCTCATGATCATTGCATGATCAGCCACGATCAGTGCATGATAGCCACGTGATCAGTGCATGATAGCCACGTGATCAGTGCATGATCAGTCACGTGATAGTGCATGATCAACATGATCAGCGTGCATGATAGCCACGTGATCAGTGCATGATCAGCCACGTGATCAGTGCATGAGCAGCCACGGGATCAGTGCATGATCAGTCACGTGATCATGTGATCAGCCACGTGATCAGTGCATGATCAGTCAGCCACGTGATCAGTGCATGATCGCCACGTGATCAGTGCATGATCAGTCACGTGATCAGTGCATGATAGCCACGATCGTGTGCATGATCAGCCACGTGATCAGTGCATGATACAGCCACGTGATCAGTGCATGATCAGTCACGTGATCAGTGCATGATCAGTCACGTGATCAGTGCATGATCATTTACGTGATCTGCATGATCAGTCACGTGATCAGTGCATGATAGCCACGTGATCAGTGCATGACCACGTGATCAGTGCATGATCAGTTACGAGCAGTGTATGATCAGCCACGTGATCAGTGCATGGTCAGACACGTGAACAGTGTATGATCAGCCACGTGATCAGTGCATGATATCCGTGATCAGTGCATGATCATCACGTGATCAGTGTATGATCAGCCACGCGAACAGTGCATGCTCAGTCACGCGATCTGGGCCTGCTGAGCTGCGTGATTACTGTCTGCTCATCTGCTTGACAATTGCCAGCTGAGCTGCACGATTCCTGCCTGTCATCTGCTTGACAATTGCCAGCTGTGCTGCGAATTCTGCCTGCTCAGCTTGATTATTGCCAGCTGAGCAGCATGATTCCTCACACCTGAGTTCCATGATTATTGCCTGCTGACTGTTTGATTCGCGCCTACTCAGCTCTTTGTTTATTGCCTCCAGAGGCACATGATCAGTGTATGATAGCAAACATGATCAGCGCATGATCAGTCACATGATCAGGCCATTAAGTCACGTGATCACTACATGATAGTCATGTGATCAGTCCATGCTCAGTCACGGTATCAGTGCATGATCAGCCACGCGATCAGTGCATGATCTGTCACAAGATCAGTGTATGATCATCTGATCAGCACGGCAGTCAGCGTGATCAGTGCATGATATAGACGTGATCAGTGCATGATCAGTCACGTGATCAGTGCATGATAGCCACGTGATCAGTGCATTCAGTCACCTGATGGTGTATGATCATTCACGTGACTGTACATGATAGCTACATGATCATTGCATGATCAGCCACGTGAGTAGTGCATGATAGCCACGCGATCACTGCATGATCAGTCACGTGATCAGTGCATGATCAGTCAGTGATCAGCATGATGGTAGCACGTGATCATGCATGATCAGCCACGTGATCAGTGCATGATAGCCACGTGATCAGTGCATGATCAGTCACGTGATCAGTGCATGATCAGTCACGTGATCGCATGATCAGCCACGTGATCAGTGCATGATCAGCCACGTGATCAGTGCATGATCAGCCACGTGATCAGTGCATGATCAGTCACGTGATCAGTGCGTCAGCCACGTGATCAGTGCATGATAGCCACGTGATCAGTGCATGATCAGTCACGTGATCAGTGCATGATCAGTCACGTGATCAGTATGATCAGTCACGTGATCAGTGCATGATCAGCCACGTGATCAGTGCATGATCAGCCACGTGATCAGTGCATGATCAGTCACGTGATCAGCATGATCAGTCACGTGATCGTGCATGTCATAGCCACGTGATCAGTGCATGATAGCCACGTGATCAGTGCATGATCAGCCACGCGATCAGTGCATGATAGCCACGTGATCAGTGCATGATCAGTCACGTGATAGTGTAGTGATCAGCCACGTGATCAGTGCATGATATCCACGTGATCAGTGCATGACAGCCACGCGATCAGTGCATGAGAGCCACGTGATCAGTGCATGATCAGTCACGCGATACATGTGTGATCAGCCACGTGATCAGTGCATGATGAGCCACGTGATCAGTGCATGATCAATTACGTGATCAGTGCATGATCAGTCACGTGACCAGTACATGGTTGCTACGTGATCGCTGCATGATCAGCCACGTGAGCAGAGCATGATAGCCACGTGATCAGTGCATGATCAGTCACGTGATCAGTACATGATCAGTCACGTGAACAGTGCATGATCATTTACGTGATCTGCATGATCAGTCACGTTACCAGTATATGGTGCTACGTGATCATTCCATGACGCACGTGAGCAGTGCATGATAGCCACGTGATGTGCATGAGCGTGAGCAGAGTATGATCAGCCACGTGATCAGTGCATGAGTGCCACGTGATCAGTGCATGATATGTCACGTGACAGGTGTGTGATCAGCCACGTGAACAGTGCATGATCAGCCACGTGATCAGTGCATGATAGCCACGTGATCAGTGCATGATCAGTTACGTGAGCAGTGCATGATCAGCCACGTGATCAGTGCATGGTCAGACACGCGAACAGTGTATGATCAGCCACGTGATCAGTGCATGATATCCAAGTGATCAGTGCATGATCATCACGTGATCAGTGTATGATCAGCCACGCGAACAGTGCATGCTCAGTCACGCGATCTGGGCCTGCTGAGCTGCGTGATTACTGTCTGCTCATCTGCTTGACAATTGCCAGCTGAGCTGCACGATTCCTGCCTGTCATCTGCTTGACAATTGCCAGCTGTGCTGCGATTCCTGCCTGCTCAGCTGCTTGATTATTGCCAGCTGAGCAGCATGATTCCTCACACCTGAGTTCCATGATTATTGCCTGCTGACTGTTTGATTCGTGCCTACTCAGCTCTTTGTTTATTGCCTCCAGAGGCACATGATCAGTGTATGATAGCAAACATGATCAGCGCATGATCAGTCACATGATCAGCGCCATTAAGTCACGTGATCACTACATGATAGTCATGTGATCAGTCCATGCTCAGTCACGGTATCAGTGCATGATCAGCCACGTGATCAGTGCATGATCTGTCACATGATTAGTGTATGATCATCCACGTGATCAGTGCATGGGCAGTCATGTGATCAGTGCATGATATAGACGTGATCAGTGCATGATCAGTCTCGTGATCAGTGCATGATAGCCACGTGATCAGTGCATGATCAGTCACCTGATGGGTGTATGATCATTCACGTGACCTGTACATGGTAGGATCATTGCATGATCAGCCACGTGAGGTGCATGATAGCCACGTGATCAGTGCATGATCAGTCACGTGATCAGTGCATGATCAGTCATGAGTGCGCTGCGTGATCTGCATGATCAGCCACGTGATCAGTGCATGATAGCCACGTGATCAGTGCATGATCAGTCACGTGATCAGTGCATGATCAGTCACGTGATCAGTGCATGATCAGCCACGTGATCAGTGCATGATCAGCCACGTGATCAGTGCATGATCAATTACGCGATCAGTGCATGATCAGTCACGTGACCAGTACATGGTAGCTCACGTGATCAGTGCATGATCAGCCACGTGATCAGTGCATGATCAGCCACGTGATCAGTGCATGATAGCACGTGATCAGTGCATGATCAGTCATGTGATACGTGTGATCAGCCACGTGATCAGTGCATGATATCCACGTGATCAGTGCATGACAGCCACGTGATCAGTGCATGAGAGCACGTGATCAGTGCATGATCAGTCACGTGATACATGTGTGATCAGCCACGTGATCAGTGCATGATGAGCCACGTGATCAGTGCATGATCAACGTGATCAGTGCATGATCAGTCACGTGACCAGTACATGGTTGCACGTGATCAGCATGATCAGCCACGTGAGCAGTGCATGATAGCCACGTGATCAGTGCATGATCAGTCACGTGATCAGTACATGATCAGTCACGTGAACAGTGCATGATCATTTACGTGATCAGTGCATGATCAGTCACGTGACCAGTATATGGTAGCTACGTGATCATTCCATGACGAGCCACGTGAGCAGTGCATGATAGCCACGATGTGTGCATGAGTTACGTGAGCAGAGTATGATCAGCCACGTGATCAGTGCATGAGTGCCACGTGATCAGTGCATGATATGTCACGTGACAGTGTGATCAGCCACGTGAACAGTGCATGTTCAGCCACGCGATCAGTGCATGATAGCCACGTGATCAGTGCATGATCAGTTACGTGAGCAGTGTATGATCAGCCACGTGATCAGTGCATGGTCAGACACGTGAACAGTGTATGATCAGCCACGTGATCAGTGCATGATATCCAAGTGATCAGTGCATGATCAATCACGTGATCAGTGTATGATCAGCCACGTGAACAGTGCATGCTCAGTCACGTGATCTGGGCCCGCTGAGCTGCGTGATTACTGTCTGCTCATCTGCTTGACAATTGCCAGCTGAGCTGCACGATTCCTGCCTGCTCAGCTGCTTGATTATTGCCAGCTGAGCAGCATGATTCCTCACACCTGAGTTCCATGATTATTGCCTGCTGACTGTTTGATTCGTGCCTACTCAGCTCTTTGTTTATTGCCTCCAGAGGCACATGATCAGTGTATGATAGCAAACATGATCAGCGCATGATCAGTCACATGATCAGCGCCATTAAGTCACGTGATCACTACATGATAGTCATGTGATCAGTCCATGCTCAGTCACGTATCAGTGCATGATCAGCCACGTGATCAGTGCATGATCTGTCACAAGATTAGTGTATGATCATCCACGCGATCAGTGCACGGGCAGTCATGTGATCAGTGCATGATATAGACGTGAACAGTGCATGATCAGTACGTGATCAGTGCATGATAGCCACGTGATCAGTGCATGATCAGTCACCTGATGGGTGCATGATCATTCACGTGACCTGTACATGGTAGCTACATGATCATTGCATGATCAGCCACGTGAGTAGTTCATGATAGCCACGTGATCACTGCATGATCAGTCACGTGATCAGTGCATGATCAGTCATGTGACCAGTACATGGTAGCTGCGTGATCATGGCATGATCAGCCACGTGATCAGTGCATGATAGCCACGTGATCAGTGCATGATCAGATCACGTGATCAGTGCATGATCAGTCTCGTGATCAGTGCATGATCAGCCACGTGATCAGTGCATGATCAGCCACGTGATCAGTGCATGATCAGCCACGTGATCAGTGCATGATCAGTCACGTGATCAGTGCATGAAGCATGATCAGTGCTGATCAGCCACGTGATCAGTGCATGATCAGCCACGCGATCAGTGCATGATCAGCCACGTGATCAGTGCATGATCAGTCACGTGATACGTAAATGATCAGCCATGATCAGTGCATGATAGCCACGTGATCAGTGCATGATCAGCCACGTGATCAGTGCATGATAGCCACGTGATCAGTGCATGATCAGTCACGTGATCAGTGTGATCAGCCACGTGATCAGTGCATGTGATCGCCATGATCAGTGCATGATCAGCCACGTGATCAGTGCATGATCAGTCACGTGATCAGTGCATGATCAGCCACGTGATCAGTGCATGATCAGCCACGCGATCAGTGCATGATCAGCCACGATCAGTGCATGATCAACACGTGATCAGTGCATGCAGCACGTGATCAGTGCATGATCAGGCACGTGATCAGTGCATGATCAGCCATGATCAGTGCATGATAGCCACGTGATCAGTGCATGATCAGTCACGTGATCAGTGCATGATCAGTTATGTGATCAGTGCATGATCAGCCACGTGATCAGTGCATGATCAGCCACATGATCAGTGCATGATCAATTACGTGATCAGTGCATGATCAGTCACGCGACCAGTACATGGTAGCTACGTGATCATTGCATGATCAGCCACGTGATCAGTGCATGATAGCCACGTGATCAGTGCATGATAGCCACGTGATCAGTGCATGATCAGTCATGTGATACGCAGTGATCAGCCACATGATCAGTGCATGATATCCACGTGATCAGTGCATGACAGCCACGCGATCAGTGCATGAGAGCCACGTGATCAGTGCATGATCAGTCACGTGATACATGTGATCAGCCACGTGATCAGTGCATGATGAGCCACGCGGATCAGTGCATGATCAATTACGTGATCAGTGCATGATCAGTCACGTGACCAGCATGGTTGCTACGTGATCGTGCATGATCAGCCACGTGAGCAGAGCATGATAGCCACGTGGTCAGTGCATGATCAGTCACGTGATCAGTACATGATCAGTCACGTGAACAGTGCATGATCATTTACGTGATCTTTGCATGATCAGTCACGTGACCAGTATATGGTAGCTATGATCATTCCATGACCAGCCACGTGCAGTGCATGATAGCCACGTGGATGCATGACGTGAGCAGAGTATGATCAGCCACGTGATCAGTGCATGAGTGCCACGTGATCAGTGCATGATATGTCACGTGACAGTGTGTGATCAAGCCACGTGATCAGTGCATGATCAGCCACGTGAGAGTGATGATCAGCCACGTGATCAGTGCATGGCAGACACGTGAACAGTGTGATCAGCCACGTGATCAGTGCATGATATCAAGTGATCAGTACATGATCATCACGCGATCAGTGTATGATCAGCCACGTGAACAGTGCATGCTCAGTCACGTGATCAGGGCCTGCTGAGCTGCGTGATTACTGTCTGCTCATCTGCTTGACAATTGCCAGCTGAGCTGCAATTCCTGCCTGTCATCTGCTTGACAATTGCCAGCCTGCGTAATTCCTGCCTGCTCAGCTGCTTGATTATTGCCAGCTGAGCAGCATGATTCCTCACACCTGAGTTCCATGATTATTGCCTGCTGACTGTTTGATTCGTGCCTACTCAGCTCTTTGTTTATTGCCTCCAGAGGCACATGATCAGTGTATGATAGCAAACATGATCAGCATGATCAGTCACATGATCAGCGCCATTAAGTCACGTGATCACTACATGATAGTCACGTGATCAGTCCATGCTCAGTCACGGTATCAGTGCATGATCAGCCACGTGATCAGTGCATGATCTGTCACAAGATTAGTGTATGATCATCCACGTGATCAGTGCACGGGCAGTCATGTGATCAGTGCATGATATAGACGTGAACAGTGCATGATCAGTCTCGTGATCAGTGCATGATAGCCACGCGATCAGTGCATGATCAGTCACCTGATGGGTGTATGATCATTCACGTGACCTGTACATGGTAGCTACGTGATCATGCATGATCAGCCACGTGAGCAGTGCATGATAGCCACGTGATCAGTGCATGATCAGTCACGTGATCAGTGCATGATCAGTCACGTGATCAGTGCATGATCAGCCACGTGATCAGTGCATGATCAGCCACGTGATCAGTGCATGATCAGCCACGTGATCAGTGCATGATCAGCCACGTGATCAGCATGATCAGTCACGTGATCAGTGCATGATCAGTCACGTGATCAGTGCATGATCAGCACGTGATCAGTGCATGATCAGCCACGTGATCAGTGCATGATCAGTTACGTGATCAGTGCATGATCAGCCACGTGATCAGTGCATGATAGCTACGTGATCAGTGCATGATCAGCCACGTGATCAGTGCATGATCAGCCACGTGATCAGTGCATGATCAGTCACGTGATCAGTGCATGATAGCCACGTGATCAGTGCATGATCAGCCACGTGATCAGTGCATGATAGCCACGCGATCAGTGCATGATCAGCCACGTGATCAGTGAATGATCAGACACGTGAACAGTGTATGATCAGCCACGTGATCAGTGCATGATATCCACGTGATCAGTGCATGATCATCACGCGATCAGTGTATGATCAGCCACGCGAACAGTGCATGCTCAGTCGTGATCTGGGCCTGCTGAGCTGCGTGATTATCTGCCTGTCATCTGCTTGATAATTGCCAGCTGAGCTGCACTTATCCTGAATGCCTGCCAAGCCGATTGCCAGCTGAGCAGCATGATTCTCACACCTGTGTTCCATGATTATTGCCTGCTGACTGTTTGATTCGTGCCTACTCAGCTCTTTGTTTATTGCCTCCAGAGGCACATGATCAGTGTATGATAGCAAACATGATCAGCGCATGATCAGTCACATGATCAGCGCCATTAAGTCACGTGATCACTACATGATAGTCACGTGATCAGTCCATGCTCAGTCACGTGATCAGTGCATGATCAGCCACGTGATCAGTGCATGATCTGTCACAAGATTAGTGTATGATCATCCACGTGATCAGTGCACGGGCAGTCATGTGATCAGTGCATGATATAGACGTGAACAGTGCATGATCAGTCTGATCAGTGCATGATAGCCACGTGATCAGTGCATGATCAGTCACTGATGGGTGTATGATCATTCACGTGACTGTACATGGTAGCCATACGATCATTGCATGATCAGCCACGTGAGGTGCATGATAGCCACGTGATCAGTGCATGATCAGTCGTGATCAGTGCATGATCAGTCATGTGACCAGTACATGGTAGGCGCGATCATGGCATGATCAGCCACGTGAGCAGTGCATGATAGCCACGTGATCAGTGCATGATCAGTCACGTGATCAGTGCATGATCAGTCATGCGATCAGTGCATGATCAGCCACGTGATCAGTGCATGATCAGCACATGATCAGTGCATGATCAGCCACGTGATCAGTGCATGATCAGTCACGTGACAGTACATGATAGCTACGTGATCAGTGCATGATCAGCCACGTGATCAGTGCATGATAGCCACGTGATCAGTGCATGATCAGCCACGTGATCAGTGCATGATCAGTCACGTGATCAGTGCATGATCAGCCACATGATCAGTGCATGATAGCCACGTGATCAGTGCATGATCAGCCACGTGATCAGTGCATGATCAGCCACGTGATCAGTGCATGATCAGTCACGTGATCAGTGCATGATCAGCCACGTGATCAGTGCATGATGAGCCACGCGATCAGTGCATGATTGTCGATGTCACGTGCGTACATCGTCACGTGATCAGCATGATCAGTCACGTGATCAGTGCATGATCAGTTACGTGATCAGTGCATGATCAGTCACGTGACAGTATATGGTTGCCACGTGATCATGCATGACAGCCACGCGAGCAGTGCATGATAGCCACGTGATGTGTGCATGAGTTACGTGAGCAGAGTATGATCAGCCACGTGATCAGTGCATGAGTGCCACGTGATCAGTGCATGATGATGTGCCATGACAGGTGTGATCAGCCACGTGAACAGTGCATGTTCAGCCACGTGATCAGTGCATGATAGCCACGCGATCAGTGCATGATCAGTTACGTGAGCAGTGCATGATCAGCCACGTGATCAGTGCATGATCAGCCACGTGATCAGTGCATGGTCAGACACGCGAACAGTGTATGATCAGCCACGCGATCAGTGCATGATATCCAAGCGATCAGTGCATGATCATCACGCGATCAGTGTATGATCAGCCACGTGAACAGTGCATGCTCAGTCACGTGATCTGGGCCTGCTGAGCCGCGTGATTACTGTCTGCTCATCTGCTTGACAATTGCCAGCTGAGCTGCACGATTCCTGCCTGTCATCTGCTTGATAATTGCCAGCTGTGCTGCGTAATTCCTGCCTGCTCAGCTGATTATTGCCAGCTGAGCAGCATGATTCCTCACACCTGTGTTCCATGATTATTGCCTGCTGACTGTTTGATTCGTGCCTACTCAGCTCTTTGTTTATTGTCTCCAGAGGCACATGATCAGTGTATGATAGCAAACATGATCAGCGCATGATCAGTCACATGATCAGCGCCATTAAGTCACGTGATCACTACATGATAGTCATGTGATCAGTCCATGCTCAGTCACGGATCAGTGCATGATCAGCCACGTGATCAGTGCATGATCTGTCACAAGATTAGTGTATGATCATCCACGTGATCAGTGCACGGGCAGTCATGATCAGTGCATGATAGACGTGAACAGTGCATGATCAGTCTCGTGATCAGTGCATGATAGCCACGTGATCAGTGCATGATCAGTCACCTGATGGGTGTATGATCATTCACGTGACTGTACATGGTAGCACATGATCATTGCATGATCAGCCACGTGA
The DNA here is from genome assembly GCF_032452875.1 of Bos javanicus. Lineage (NCBI taxonomy): Eukaryota > Metazoa > Chordata > Mammalia > Artiodactyla > Bovidae > Bos > Bos javanicus. Next base: position 125,674 of record NW_026894292.1, on the reverse strand, counting down.
GTAGTTCATGATAGCCACGCGATCACTGCATGATCAGTCACGTGATCAGTGCATGATCAGTCATGTGACCAGTACATGGTAGCTGCTGATCATGGCATGATCAGCCACGTGAGCAGTGCATGATAGCCACGTGATCAGTGCATGATCAGACACGAGATCAGTGCATGATCAGTCACGTGATCAGTGCATGATCAGCCACGCGATCAGTGCATGACCAGGCACGTGATCAGTGTATGTCCAGCCAAGTGATCAGTGCATGATAGCCACGTGATCAGTGCGATTGTGCCATGATCATGCGATCAGCCACGTGATCAGTGCATGATCAACACGATCAGTGCATGATCAGTCACGTGATCAGTGCATGATAGTTACGTGATCAGTGCATGATCAGTCACATGATCAGTGCATGATAGCCACGTGATCAGTGCATGATCAGCTCACGTGATCAGTGGTCAGATCACACGCGATAAGTGCATGATCAGCCACGGATCAGTGCATGATCAGCCACGTGATCAGTGCATGATCAGCCACGTGATCAGTGCATGATAGCCACGTGATCAGTGCATGATCAGTCACGTGATCAGTGCATGATCAGTCACGTGATCAGTGCATGATATCACGTGATCAGTGCATGACAGCCACGTGATCAGTGCATGAGAGCCACGTGATCAGTGCATGATCAGTCACGTGATACATGTGATCAGCCACGTGATCAGTGCATGATGAGCCACGTGATCAGTGCAGGATCAATTACGATCAGTGCATGATCAGTCACGTGACCAGTACATGGTTACTATGATCGTTGCATGATCAGCCACGTGAGCAGAGCATGATAGCCACGTGGTCAGTGCATGATCAGTCACGTGATCAGTACATGATCAGTCACGTGAACAGTGCATGATCACTTACGTGATCTGCATGATCAGTCACGCGACCAGTATATGGTAGTGTGATCATTCCATGACGAGCCACGTGAGGTGCACGATAGCCATGTGATGTGTGCATGAGTTACGTGAGCAGAGTATGATCAGCCACGTGATCAGTGCATGAGTGCCACGTGATCAGTGCATGATATGTCACGTGACAGGTGTGTGATCAGCCACGTGAACAGTGCATGTTCAGCCACGTGATCAGTGCATGATAGCCACGTGATCAGTGCATGATCAGTTACGCAGTGCATGATCAGCCACGTGATCAGTGCATGGTCAGACACGTGAACAGTGTATGATCAGCCACGTGATCAGTGCATGATATCCAAGTGATCAGTGCATGATCATCACGCGATCAGTGTATGATCAGCCACGCGAACAGTGCATGCTCAGTCACGCGATCTGGGCCTGCTGAGCTGCGTGATTACCGTCTGCTCATCTGCTTGATAATTGCCGGCTGAGCTGCACGATTCCTGCCTGTCATCTGCTTGATAATTGCCAGCTGTGCTGCGTAATTCCTGCCTGCTCAGCTGCTTGATTATTGCCAGCTGAGCAGCATGATTCCTCACACCTGAGTTCCATGATTATTGCCTGCTGACTGTTTGATTCGTGCCTACTCAGCTCTTTGTTTATTGCCTCCAGAGGCACATGATCAGTGTATGATAGCAAACATGATCAGCGCATGATCAGTCACATGATCAGCGCCATTAAGTCACGTGATCACTACATGATAGCCGCGTGATCAGTCCATGCTCAGTCACGGTATCAGTGCATGATCAGCCACGTGATCAGTGCATGATCTGTCACAAGATTAGTGCATGATCATCCACGTGATCAGTGCACGGCAGTCATGTGATCAGTGCATGATATGATCAGTGCATGATCAGTCTCGATCAGTGCATGATAGCCACGTGATCAGTGCATGATCAGTCACCTGATGGGTGTATGATCATTCACGTGACTGTACATGGTAGCTACATGATCATTGCATGATCAGCCACGTGAGTAGTTCATGATAGCCACGTGATCAGTGCATGATCAGTCACGTGATCAGTGCATGATCAGTCGTGACCAGTACATGGTAGCCGCGTGATCATGGCATGATCAGCCACGTGAGCAGTGCATGATAGCCACGTGATCAGTGCATGATCAGACACGTGATCAGTGCATGATCAGTCACGTGATCAGTGCATGATCAGCCACGCGATCAGTGCATGACCAGGCACGTGATCAGTGTATGTCCAGCCTGATCAGTGCATGATAGCCACGTGATCAGTGCATGATCAGCCACGTGATCAGTGCATGATCAGCTACGTGATCAGTGCATGATCAGTCACGTGATCAGTGCATCAGCCACGTGATCAGTGCATGATCAATTACGTGATCAGTGCATGATCAGCCACGTGACCAGTACATGATAGCCACGTGATCAGTGCCTGATCAGCCACGTGATCAGTATGATAGCCACGTGATCAGTGCATGATCAGCCACGTGATCAGTGCATGCTCAGTCATGTGATACGTGATCAGCCACGTGATCAGTGCATGACAGCCACGTGATCAGTGCATGATAGCCACGTGATCAGCATGATCAGTCACGTGATACATGATCAGCCACGTGATCAGTGCATGATGAGCCACGTGATCAGTGCAGGATAGCCACGACTGAGCAGTGCATGATCAGTCACGTGACCAGTGCATGATCAGCCACGTGATCAGAGCATGATAGCTACGTGATCATTGCATGATCAGTCACGTGATCAGTACATGATCAGCCACGTGAACAGTGCATGATCATTTACGTGATCTGTGCATGATCAGTCACGTGATTATGCATGGTTGCTACGTGATCATTCCATGATCAGCCACGTGAGCAGTGCATGATAGCCACGTGATGTGTGCATGAGCATGGAGCAGAGTATGATCAGCCACGCGATCAGTGCATGAGAGTCATTGATCTGCATGATATGTCACGCGAACAGTGTATGATCAGCCACGTGATCAGTGCATGATAGCCACGTGATCAGTGCATGATCAGCGACGTGATCGGTGCATGATCAGTTACGTGACCAGTGTATGATAGCCAGGTGATCGGTGCATGATCAGCCACGTGAGCAGTGCATGATCAGCCACGTGATCAGTGCATGATCAGCCAAGTGATCAGTGCATGATCACCCACGTGATCAGTGCATGATCACCTGTGATCAGTGCATGATCAGCCACGTGATCAGTGCATGATAGCTCACGTGATCAGTGCATGATCAGTCACGTGATCAGCGCATGATAGCCACGTGATCAGTGCATGATCAGCCACGTGATCAGTGCATGATCAGCCGTGATCAGTGCATGATAGCCACGTGATCAGTGCATGATCAGTCACGGACAGCGCATGATCAGTCACGCGATCAGTGCATGATCAGTCACGCGATCATGTATGATCAACTACGCGATTGTACATGAAGCATGATCAGTACGTGAAGTGTAGCTACGTGATCAGTGCATGATCAGCCACGTGATCAGTGCATGATCAGCCACGCGATCAGTGCATGATAGCCACGTGATCAGCATGATCAGTCACGTGATACGCATGATCAGCCACGTGATCAGTGCATGCATCCACGTGATCAGTGCATGACAGCCACGTGATCAGTGCATGATCAGCCACGGATCAGTGCATGATCAGTCACGTATATATGCAGCCACGTGATCAGTGCATGATGAGCCACGTGATCAGTGCAGGATCAACACGATCAGTGCATGATCAGTCACGACCAGTACATGGCGCTATGATCGCTGCATGATCAGCCACGTGAGCATGCATGATAGCCACGTGGTCAGTGCATGATCAGTCACGCGATCAGTGCATGATCAGTCACGTGATCAGCGCATGATCATTTACGTGATCAGTGCATGATCAGTCACGTGATCAGTATATGGTAGCTACGTGATCATTCCATGACGCAGCCACGTGAGCAGTGCATGATAGCCACGCGATCAGTGCATGAGCCACGTGATCAGTGCATGATCAGCCACGTGATCAGTGCATGAGTGCCACGTGATCAGTGCATGATCAGTCATGTGACAGTGTGTGATCAGCCACGTGATCAGCATGATCAGTCACGATCAGTGTATGATCAGCCACGTGATCAGTGCATGGTCAGACACGCGAACAGTGTATGATCAGCCACGTGATCAGTGCATGATATCCAAGTGATCAGTGCATGATCATTACGTGATCAGTGTATGATCAGCCACGTGAACAGTGCATGCTCAGTCACGTGATCTGGGCCTGCTGAGCTGCGTGATTACTGTCTGCTCATCTGCTTGACAATTGCCAGCTGAGCTGCACGATTCCTGCCTGTCATCTGCTTGACAATTGCCAGCTGTGCTGCGATTCCTGCCTGCTCAGCTGCTTGATTATTGCCAGCTGAGCAGCATGATCCTCACACCTGAGTTCCATGATTATTGCCTGCTGACTGTTTGATCGTGCCTACTCAGCTCTTTGTTTATTGCCTCCAGAGGCACATGATCAGTGTATGATAGCAAACATGATCAGCGCATGATCAGTCACATGATCAGCGCCATTAAGCCACGTGATCACTACATGATAGTCATGTGATCAGTCCATGCTCAGTCACGTATCAGTGCATGATCAGCCACGTGATCAGTGCATGATCTGTCACATGATTAGTGTATGATCATCCACGTGATCAGTGCATGGCAGTCATGTGATCAGTGCATGATATAGACGCGAACAGTGCATGATCAGTCTCGTGATCAGTGCATGATAGCCACGCGATCAGTGCATGATCAGTCACCTGATGGGTGTATGATCATTCACGTGACCTGTACATGGTAGCTACATGATCATTGCATGATCAGCCACGTGAGCAGTGCATGATAGCCACGTGATCAGTGCATGATCAGTCACGTGATCAGTGCGATCAGTCACGTGATCAGTGCATGATCAGCCACGCGATCAGTGCATGACCAGCCACGTGATCAGTGCATGATCAGCCACGTGATCAGTGATGATAGCCATGATCAGTGCATGATCAGTCACGTGATCAGTGCATGATCAGTCACGTGATCAGTGCATGATCAGCCACGTGATCAGTGCATGATCAGCCACGTGATCAGTGCATGATCAGTTACGTGATCAGTGCATGATCAGTCACGTGATCAGTGCATGGTGCCACGTGATCAGTGCATGATCAGCACGAGCAGAGCATGATAGCCACGTGATCAGTGCATGATCAGTCACGTGATCAGTGCATGATAGCCACGTGATCAGTGCATGATCAGCCACGTGATCAGTGCATGATAGCCACGTGATCAGTGCATGATCAGCCCGTGATCAGTGCATGATCAGATCATGGACATATGATCAGCCACGTGATCAGTGCATGATAGCCATGATCAGTGCATGATCATCACGTGATCAGTGCATGATCAGCCACGTGAACAGTGTGCTCAGTCACGTGATCTGGCCTGCTGAGCTGCGCGATTACTGTCTGCTCATCTGCTTGACAATTGCCAGCTGAGCTGCACGCATTCCTGAATGCCTGTCAGCTGCTTGATTATTGCCAGCTGAGCAGCATGATTCCTCACACCTGAGTTCCATGATTATTGTTGCTGACTGTTTGATTCGTGTCACTCAGCTCTTTGTTTATTGCCTCCAGAGGCACATGATCAGTGTATGATAGCAACATGATCAGCATGATCAGTCACATGATCAGCGCCATTGTCACGTGATCACTACATGATAGTCGTGTGATCAGTCCATGCTCAGTCACGGTATCAGCGCACGATCAGCCACGTGATCAGTGCATGATCTGTCACGTGATTAGTGTGATCATCCACGTGATCAGTGCATGGCAGTCATGTGATCAGTGCATGATATAGACGCATGAACAGTGCATGATCAGTCTCGTGATCAGTGCATGATAGCCACGCGATCAGTGCATGATCAGTCACCTGATGGTGTATGATCATTCACGCGACCTGTACATGGTAGCTACATGATCATTGCATGATCAGCCACGTGAGTAGTGCATGATAGCCACGCGATCACTGCATGATCAGTCACGCGATCAGTGCATGCTCAGTCATGTGACCAGTGCATGATCAGCCGCGTGATCATGGCATGATCAGCCACGTGATCAGTGCATGATCAGCCACGCGATCAGTGCATGATCAGACTCGTGATCAGTGCATGATCAGTCACGTGATCAGTATGATACCACGTGATCAGTGCATGATCAGCCACGTGATCAGTGCATGATCACACGTGATCAGTGCATGATCAGTCACGTGATAGTGTATGATCAGCCACGTGATCAGTGCATGATAGCCACGTGATCAGTGCATGATAGCCACGTGATCAGTGCATGATAGCCACGTGATCAGTGCATGATCAGTCACGTGATACATGTGCATCAGCCACGTGATCAGTGCATGATGAGCCACGCGATCAGTGCAGGATCAGCCACGATCAGTGCATGATCAGTCGTGACCAGTACATGGTTGCTACGGATCGTGCATGATCAGCAGTGAGCAGAGCATGATAGCGTGATCAGTGCATGATCAGTCACGTGATCAGTACATGATCAGTCACGCGAACAGTGCATGATCATTTACGTGATCTGTGCATGATCAGTCACGTGACCAGTATATGGTTGCTACTGATCATTCCATGACGAGCCACGTGAGAAATGCATGATAGCCACGTGATGTGTGCATGAGCGTGAGCAGAGTATGATCAGCCACGTGATCAGTGCATGAGTGCCACGTGATCAGTGCATGATATGTCACGTGACAGGTGTGTGATCAGCCACGTGAACAGTGCATGTTCAGCCACGCGATCAGTGCATGATAGCCACGCGATCAGTGCATGATCAGTTACGTGAGCAGTGTATGATCAGCCACGTGATCAGTGCATGGTCAGCGTGAACAGTGTATGATCAGCCACGCGATCAGTGCATGATATCCAAGTGATCAGTGCATGATCATCACGCGATCAGTGTATGATCAGCCACGTGAACAGTGCATGCTCAGTCACGTGATCTGGGCCTGCTGAGCCGCGTGATTACTGTCTGCTCATCTGCTTGACAATTGCCAGCTGAGCTGCACGCATTCCTGCCTGTCATCTGCTTGACAATTGCCAGCTGTGCTGCGTAATTCCTGCCTGCTCAGCTGCTTGATTATTGCCAGCTGAGCAGCATGATTCCTCACAAGTTCCATGATTATTGCCTGCTGACTGTTTGATTCGTGCCTACTCAGCTCTTTGTTTATTGCTTCCAGAGGCACATGATCAGTGTATGATAGCAAACATGATCAGCGCATGATCAGTCACATGATCAGCGCCATTAAGTCACGTGATCACTACATGATAGTCATGTGATCAGTCCATGCTCAGTCACGGTATCAGTGCATGATCAGCCACGTGATCAGTGCATGATCTGTCACAAGATTAGTGCATGATCATCCACGTGATCAGTGCACGGGCAGTCATGTGATCAGTGCATGATATAGACGTGAACAGTGCATGATCAGTCTCGTGATCAGTGCATGATAGCCACGTGATCAGTGCATGATCAGTCACCTGATGGGTGTGTGATCATTCACGTGACCTGTACATGGTAGCTACATGATCATTGCATGATCAGCCACGTGAGTAGTGCATGATAGCCACGTGATCACTGCATGATCAGTCACGTGATCAGTGCATGATCAGTCACGTGACCAGTACATGGTCAGCTGCGTGATCATGGCATGATCAGCCACGTGATCAGTGCATGATCAGCACGTGATCAGTGCATGATCAGACACGCGATCAGTGCATGATCAGACGTGATCAGTGCATGATCAGCCACGTGATCAGTGCATGATAGCCACGTGATCAGTGCATGATCAGCCACGCGATCAGTGCATGATCAGTCACGTGATCAGTGCATGATCAGTTACGTGATCAGTGCATGATCAGCCACGTGATCAGTGCATGATCAGCCACGTGATCAGTGCATGATCAATTACGTGATCAGTGCATGATCAGTCACGTGACCAGTACATGGTAGCTGCGTGATCATGATCAGCCACGTGATCAGTGCATGATAGCCACGTGATCAGTGCATGATCAGCCACGTGATCAGCGCATGATCAGTCATGTGATCAGTGCATGATCAGCCACGTGATCAGTGCATGATCAGCCACGTGATCAGTGCATGATCAGCCACGTGATCAGTGCATGATCAGTCACGTGATCAGTGTATGTCAGCCACGTGATCAGTGCATGACAGCCACGTGATCAGTGCATGAGCCACGTGATCAGTGCATGATCAGTCACGCGATCAGTGCGTGATCAGCCACGTGATCAGTGCATGATCAGCCACGTGATCAGTGCATGATCAATCACGTGATCAGTGCATGATCAGTCACGTGATCAGTACATGATAGCTACGTGATCAGTGCATGATCAGCCACGAGATCAGCATGATAGCCACGCGATCAGTGCATGATAGCCACGTGATCAGTGCATGATCAGTCACGTGATACGTGTGTGATCAGCCACGTGATCAGTGCATGATAGCCACGTGATCAGTGCATGATCAGCCACGTGATCAGTGCATGATAGCCACGTGATCAGTGCATGATCAGCCACGTGATCAGTGCATGATCAGCCACGTGATCAGTGCATGATCAGCCACGTGATCAGTGCATGATCAATCACGTGATCAGTGCATGATCAGTCACGTGACCAGTACAAGGTTGCTACGTGATCATTGCATGATCAGCCACGCGATCAGTGCATGATAGCCACGTGATCAGTGCATGATCAGTCACGTGATCAGTGCATGATCAGTCACGTGATCAGTGCATGATCAGCCACGTGATCAGTGCATGATCAGCCACGTGATCAGTGCATGATCAGTCACGTGATCAGTGCATGATAGCCATGATCAGTGCATGATCAGCCACGTGATCAGTGCATGATCAGTCACGTGATCAGTGCATGATCAGCCACGCGATCAGTGCATGATCAGCCACGTGATCAGTGCATGATCAGCCACGTGATCAGTGCATGATCAGCCACGTGATCAGTGCATGATCAGCCACGTGATCAGTGCATCAGTCACGTGATCAGTGCATGATCAGTCACGTGATCAGTATGATAGCTCGCGATCAGTGCATGATCAGCCACGTGATCAGTGCATGATCAGCCACGTGATCAGTGCATGATAGCCACGTGATCAGTGCATGATCAGTCATGTGATGCGTGTGTGATCAGCCACGTGATCAGTGCATGATATCCACGTGATCAGTGCATGACAGCCACTTGATCAGTGCATGAGAGCCACGTGATCAGTGCATGATCAGTCACGTGATACAGTGTGATCAGCCACGTGATCAGTGCATGATGAGTCACGTGATCAGTGCAGGATCACTTACGTGATCAGTGCATGATCAGTCACGTGACCAGTACATGGTTGCTCACGTGATCACTGTCAGCCACGCGAGCAGAGCATGACAGCCACGTGATCAGTGCATGATCAGCCACGTGATCAGTGCATGATCAGTCACGTGAACAGTGCATGATCATTTACGTGATCTTGCATGATCAGTCACGTGACCAGTATATGGTTGCTACGTGATCATTCCATGACGAGCCACGTGAGCAGTGCATGATAGCCACGTGATGTGTGCATGAGTCACGTGAGCAGAGTATGATCAGCCACGTGATCAGTGCATGAGTGCCACGTGATCAGTGCATGATATGTCACGTGACAGGTGTGTGATCAGCCACGCGAACAGTGCATGATCAGCCACGTGATCAGTGCATGATAGCCACGCGATCAGTGCATGATCAGTTACGTGATCAGTGCATGATCAGCCACGTGATCAGTGCATGGTCAGACACGTGAACAGTGTATGATCAGCCACGTGATCAGTGCATGATATCCAAGTGATCAGTGCATGATCATCACGTGATCAGTGTATGATCAGCCACGTGAACAGTGCATGCTCAGTCACGTGATCTGGGCCTGCTGAGCTGCGTGATTACTGTCTGCTCATCTGCTTGACAATTGCCAGCTGAGCTGCACGATTCCTGCCTGTCATCTGCTTGACAATTGCCAGCTGTGCTGCGTAATTCCTGCCTGCTCAGCTGCTTGATTATTGCCAGCTGAGCAGCATGATTCCTCACACCTGAGTTCCATGATTATTGCCTGCTGACTGTTTGATTCGTGCCTACTCAGCTCTTTGTTTATTGCCTCCAGAGGCACATGATCAGTGTATGATAGCAAACATGATCAGCGCATGATCAGTCACATGATCAGCGCCATTAAGTCACGTGATCACTACATGATAGTCATGTGATCAGTCCATGCTCAGTCACGGTATCAGTGCATGATCAGCCACGTGATCAGTGCATGATCTGTCACAGATTAGTGTATGATCATCCACGTGATCAGTGCATGGGCAGTCATGTGATCAGTGCATGATATAGACGTGATCAGTGCATGATCAGTCTCGTGATCAGTGCATGATAGCCACGTGATCAGTGCATGATCAGTCACCTGATGGGTGTATGATCATTCACGTGACCTGTACATGGTAGCTACATGATCATTGCATGATCAGCCACGTGAGTAGTGCATGATAGCCACGTGATCACAGCATGATCAGTCACGTGATCAGTGCATGATCAGTCATGTGACCAGTACATGGTAGCTGCGTGATCATGCATGATCAGCCACGTGATCAGTGCATGATCAGCCACGTGATCAGTGCATGATAGCCACGTGATCAGTGCATGATCAGTCACGTGATCAGTGCATGATCAGTCATGATCAGTGCATGATCAGCCACGTGATCAGTGCATGATCAGCCACGTGATCAGTGCATGATCAATTACGTGATCAGTGCATGATCAGTCACGTGACCAGTACATGGTAGCTACGCGATCATTGCCTGATCAGCCACGCGATCAGTGCATGATAGCCACGCGATCAGTGCATGATAGCCACGCGATCAGTGCATGATCAGTCATGTGATACGCGTGTGATCAGCCACGTGATCAGTGCATGATATCCACGTGATCAGTGCATGACAGCCACGCGATCAGTGCATGATAGCCACGTGATCAGTGCATGATCAGTCACGTGATACATGTGTGATCAGCCACGTGATCAGTGCATGATGAGCCACGTGATCAGTGCAGGATCACTTACGTGATCAGTGCATGATCAGTCACGCGACCAGTACATGGTTGCTACGCGATCGTTGCATGATCAGCCACGTGAGCAGAGCATGATAGCCACGTGGATCAGTGCATGATCAGTCACGTGATCAGTACATGATCAGTCACGTGAACAGTGCATGATCATTTACGTGATCTTGCATGATCAGTCACGTGACCAGTATATGGTTGCTACGTGATCATTCCATGACGAGCCACGTGAGCAGTGCATGATAGCCACGTGATGTGTGCATGAGTCACGTGAGCAGAGTATGATCAGCCACGTGATCAGTGCATGAGTGCCACGTGATCAGCATGATATGTCACGTGACAGGTGTGTGATCAGCCACGTGAACAGTGCATGATCAGCCACGTGATCAGTGCATGATCAGCCACGTGATCAGTGCATGATCAGTTACGTGAGCAGTGTATGATCAGCCACGTGATCAGTGCATGATATCCAAGCGATCAGTGCATGATCATCACGTGATCAGTGTATGATCAGCCACGTGAACAGTGCATGCTCAGTCACGTGATCTGGGCCTGCTGAGCTGCGTGATTACTGTCTGCTCATCTGCTTGACAATTGCCAGCTGAGCTGCACGATTCCTGCCTGTCATCTGCTTGACAATTGCCAGCTGTGCTGCGTAATTCCTGCCTGCTCAGCTGCTTGATTATTGCCAGCTGAGCAGCATGATTCCTCACACCTGAGTTCCATGATTATTGCCTGCTGACTGTTTGATTCGTGCCTACTCAGCTCTTTGTTTATTGCCTCCAGAGGCACATGATCAGTGTATGATAGCAAACATGATCAGCGCATGATCAGTCACATGATCAGCGCCATTAAGTCACGTGATCACTACATGATAGTCATGTGATCAGTCCATGCTCAGTCACGGTATCAGTGCATGATCAGCCACGTGATCAGTGCATGATCTGTCACAAGATTAGTGTATGATCATCCACGTGATCAGTGCATGGGCAGTCATGTGATCAGTGCATGATATAGACGCGAACAGTGCATGATCAGTCTCGTGATCAGTGCATGATAGCCACGTGATCAGTGCATGATCAGTCACCTGATGGGTGTATGATCATTCACGTGACCTGTACATGGTAGCTACATGATCATTGCATGATCAGCCACGTGAGTAGTGCATGATAGCCACGTGATCACTGCATGATCAGTCACGTGATCAGTGCATGATCAGTCATGTGACCAGTACATGGTAGCTGTGATCATGCATGATCAGCCACGTGATCAGTGCATGATAGCCACGTGATCAGTGCATGATCAGTCACGTGATCAGTGCATGATCAGTCACGTGATCAGTGCATGATCAGCCACGTGATCAGTGCATGATCAGTTACGTGATCAGTGCATGATCAGTCACGTGATCAGTGCATGGTAGCTACGTGATCAGTGCATGATCAGCCACGTGATCAGTGCATGATGCCACGTGATCAGTGCATGATAGCCACGCGATCAGTGCATGATCAGTCATGTGATCGTGTATGATCAGCCACGTGATCAGTGCATGATATCCACGTGATCAGTGCATGACAGCCACGTGATCAGTGCATGAGAGCCACGTGATCAGTGCATGATCAGCCACGTGATACATGTGTGATCAGCCACGTGATCAGTGCATGATGAGCCACGTGATCAGTGCATGATCAATTACGTGATCAGTGCATGATCAGTCACGTGACCAGTACATGGTAGCCACGTGATCGTTGCATGATCAGCCACGTGAGCAGAGCATGATAGCCACGTGATCAGTGCATGATCAGTCACGTGATCAGTGCATGATCAGTCACGTGATCAGTGCATGATCATTTACGTGATCAGTGCATGATCAGTCACGTGACCAGTATATGGTTGCTACGCGATCATTCCATGACGAGCCACGTGAGCAGTGCATGATAGCCACGTGATGTGTGCATGAGTTACGTGAGCAGAGTATGATCAGCCACGTGATCAGTGCATGAGTGCCACGTGATCAGTGCATGATCTGTCACGTGACAGGTGCGTGATCAGCCACGTGAACAGTGCATGTTCAGCCACGTGATCAGTGCATGATAGCCACGTGATCAGTGCATGATCAGTTACGTGAGCAGTGCATGATCAGCCACGCGATCAGTGCATGGTCAGACACGCGAACAGTGTATGATCAGCCACGTGATCAGTGCATGATATCCAAGTGATCAGTGCATGATCATCACGTGATCAGTGTATGATCAGCCACGTGAACAGTGCATGCTCAGTCACGTGATCTGGGCCTGCTGAGCTGCGTGATTACTGTCTGCTCATCTGCTTGACAATTGCCAGCTGAGCTGCACGATTCCTGCCTGTCATCTGCTTGACAATTGCCAGCTGTGCTGCGTAATTCCTGCCTGCTCAGCTGCTTGATTATTGCCAGCTGAGCAGCATGATTCCTCACACCTGAGTTCCATGATTATTGCCTGCTGACTGTTTGATTCGTGCCTACTCAGCTCTTTGTTTATTGCCTCCAGAGGCACATGATCAGTGTATGATAGCAAACATGATCAGCGCATGATCAGTCACATGATCAGCGCCATTAAGTCACGTGATCACTACATGATAGTCATGTGATCAGTCCATGCTCAGTCACGGTATCAGTGCATGATCAGCCACGTGATCAGTGCATGATCTGTCACAAGATTAGTGTATGATCATCCACGTGATCAGTGCATGGGCAGTCACGTGATCAGTGCATGATATAGACGTGATCAGTGCATGATCAGTCTCGTGATCAGTGCATGATAGCCACGTGATCAGTGCATGATCAGTCACCTGATGGGTGTATGATCATTCACGTGACCTGTACATGGTAGCTACATGATCATTGCATGATCAGCCACGTGAGTAGTTCATGATAGCCACGCGATCACTGCATGATCAGTCACGTGATCAGTGCATGATCAGTCATGTGACCAGTACATGGTAGCTGCGTGATCATGGCATGATCAGCCACGTGAGCAGTGCATGATAGCCACGTGATCAGTGCATGATCAGCCACGTGATCAGTGCATGATCAGTCACGTGATCAGTGCATGATCAGCCACGTGATCAGTGCATGATAGCCACGTGATCAGTGCATGATCAGCCACGTGATCAGTGCATGATCAGCCACGTGATCAGTGCATGATCAGCCACGTGATCAGTGCATGATCAGCCACGTGATCAGTGCATGATCAGCCACGTGATCAGTGCATGATAGCCACGCGATCAGTGCATGATCAGTCACGTGATCAGTGCATGATCAGTCACGTGATCAGTGCATGATCAGCCACGCGATCAGTGCATGATCAGCCACGTGATCAGTGCATGATCAGCCACGTGATCAGTGCATGATCAGCCACGTGATCAGTGCATGATCAGCCACGCGATCAGTGCATGATCAGCCACGTGATCAGTGCATGATAGCCACGTGATCAGTGCATGATCAGCCACGTGATCAGTGCATGATCAGTCACGTGATAGTGCATGATCAGCCACGTGATCAGTGCATGATCAGCCACGTGATCAGTGCATGATAGCCACGTGATCAGTGCATGATCAGTCACGTGATCAGTGCATGATCAGCCACGTGATCAGTGCATGATCAGCCACGTGATCAGTGCATGATCAGCCACGTGATCAGTGCATGATCAGCCACGTGATCAGTGCATGATCAGTCACGTGATCAGTGCATGATCAGCCACGTGATCAGTGCATGATCAGCCACGTGATCAGTGCATGATCAGCCACGTGATCAGTGCATGATCAGCCACGTGATCAGTGCATGATCAGCCACGTGATCAGTGCATGATCAGCCACGTGATCAGTGCATGATCCACGTGATCAGTGCATGATCAGCCACGCGATCAGTGCATGATCAGTCACGTGATCAGTGCATGATCAGCCACGTGATCAGTGCATGATAGCCACGTGATCAGTGCATGATCAGCCACGTGATCAGTGCATGATCAGTCACGTGATCAGTGCATGATCAGCCACGTGATCAGTGCATGATAGCCACGTGATCAGTGCATGATCAGTCACGTGATCAGTGCATGATCAGCCACGTGATCAGTGCATGATAGCCACGTGATCAGTGCATGATCAGCTGCGTGATCAGTGCATGATCAGCCACGTGATCAGTGCATGATCAGCCACGTGATCAGTGCATGATAGCCACGTGATCAGTGCATGATCAGTCACGTGATCAGTATGATCAGCCACGTGATCAGTGCATGATCAGCCACGTGATCAGTGCATGATCAACGTGATCAGTGCATGATCAGCCACGTGATCAGTGCATGATAGCCACGTGATCAGTGCATGATCAGTCACGTGATCAGTGCATGATCAGTCACGTGATCAGTGCATGATCAGTCACGTGATCAGTGCATGATCAGTCACGCGACCAGTGCATGGTAGCTACGTGATCAGTGCATGATCAGCCACGTGATCAGTGCATGATAGCCACGTGATCAGTGCATGAGCCACGTGATCAGTGCATGATCAGCCACGTGATCAGTGCATGATCAGTCACGTGATCAGTGCATGATAGTCACGTGATCAGTGCATGATCAGCCACGTGATCAGTGCATGATCAGCCACGCGATCAGTGCATGATAGTCACGTGATCAGTGCATGATCAGTCACGTGATCAGTGCATGATCAGCCACGTGATCAGTGCATGATCAGTCACGTGATCAGTGCATGATAGCACGTGATCAGTGCATGATCAGCCACGTGATCAGTGCATGATAGCCACGTGATCAGTGCATGATCAGCCACGTGATCAGTGCATGATCAGTCACGTGATCAGTGCATGATCAGTTACGTGATCAGTGCATGATCAGCCACGCGATCAGTGCATGATCAGCCACGTGATCAGTGCATGATCAATCGTGATCAGTGCATGATCAGTCACGTGATCAGTACATGGTAGCCACGTGATCATTGCATGATCAGCCACGTGATCAGTGCATGATAGCCACGCGATCAGTGCATGATAGCCACGCGATCAGTGCATGATCAGTCACGTGATCAGTGCATGATCAGCCACGTGATCAGTGCATGATATCCACGTGATCAGTGCATGATCAGCCACGTGATCAGTGCATGATAGCCACGTGATCAGTGCATGATCAGTCACGTGATCATGTGTGATCAGCCACGTGATCAGTGCATGATGAGCCACGTGATCAGTGCATGATCAATTACGTGATCAGTGCATGATCAGTCACGTGATCAGTGCATGGTTGCTACGTGATCGTGCATGATCAGCCACGTGATCAGTGCATGATAGCCACGTGATCAGTGCATGATCAGTCACGTGATCAGTGCATGATCAGTCACGTGATCAGTGCATGATCAGTTACGTGATCAGTGCATGATCAGTCACGCGACCAGTATATGGTAGCTACGTGATCATTGCATGACAGCCACGTGAGCAGTGCATGATAGCCACGTGATCTGTGCATGAGTTACGTGATCAGTGCATGATCAGCCACGTGATCAGTGCATGATGCCACGTGATCAGTGCATGATCAGTCACGTGATCAGTGTGTGATCAGCCACGTGATCAGTGCATGATCAGCCACGCGATCAGTGCATGATAGCCACGCGATCAGTGCATGATCAGTCACGTGATCAGTGCATGATCAGCCACGTGATCAGTGCATGATCAGCCACGTGATCAGTGCATGATAGCCACGTGATCAGTGCATGATCAGTCACGTGATCAGTGCATGATCAGCCACGTGATCAGTGCATGATCAGTCACGTGATCAGTGCATGATCAGTCACGTGATCAGTGCATGGTAGCTACGTGATCATTGCATGATCAGCCACGTGATCAGTGCATGATAGCCACGTGATCAGTGCATGATCAGCCACGCGATCAGTGCATGATCAGTCACGTGATCAGTGCATGATCAGCCACGTGATCAGTGCATGATCAGCCACGTGATCAGTGCATGATCAGCCACGTGATCAGTGCATGATCAGTCACGTGATCAGTGCATGATCAGACGTGATCAGTGCATGATCAGTCACGTGATCAGTGCATGATCAGCCACGTGATCAGTGCATGATCAGCCACGTGATCAGTGCATGATCAGCCACGTGATCAGTGCATGATCAGTTACGTGATCAGTGCATGATCAGTCACGTGATCAGTACATGGTAGCTACGTGATCATTGCATGATCAGCCACGTGATCAGTGCATGATAGCCACGTGATCAGTGCATGATAGCCACGTGATCAGTGCATGATCAGTCATGTGATACGTGCATGATCAGCCACGTGATCAGTGCATGATATCCACGTGATCAGTGCATGACAGCCACGTGATCAGTGCATGAGAGCCACGTGATCAGTGCATGATCAGTCACGTGATACATGTGTGATCAGCCACGCGATCAGTGCATGATGAGCCACGTGATCAGTGCATGATCAATTACGTGATCAGTGCATGATCAGTCACGCGACCAGTACATGGTTGCTACGTGATCGCTGCATGATCAGCCACGTGAGCAGAGCATGATAGCCACGCGGTCAGTGCATGATCAGTCACGTGATCAGTACATGATCAGTCACGTGAACAGTGCATGATCATTTACGTGATCAGTGCATGATCAGTCACGTGACCAGTATATGGTAGCTACGTGATCATTCCATGACGAGCCACGTGAGCAGTGCATGATAGCCACGTGATGTGTGCATGAGTTACGTGAGCAGAGTATGATCAGCCACGTGATCAGTGCATGAGTGCCACGTGATCAGTGCATGATATGTCACGTGACAGGTGTGTGATCAGCCACGTGAACAGTGCATGTTCAGCCACGTGATCAGTGCATGATAGCCACGTGATCAGTGCATGATCAGTTACGTGAGCAGTGTATGATCAGCCACGTGATCAGTGCATGGTCAGACACGTGAACAGTGTATGATCAGCCACGTGATCAGTGCATGATATCCAAGTGATCAGTGCATGATCATCACGTGATCAGTGTATGATCAGCCACGTGAACAGTGCATGCTCAGTCACGTGATCTGGGCCTGCTGAGCTGCGTGATTACTGTCTGCTCATCTGCTTGACAATTGCCAGCTGAGCTGCACGATTCCTGCCTGTCATCTGCTTGACAATTGCCAGCTGTGCTGCGTAATTCCTGCCTGCTCAGCTGCTTGATTATTGCCAGCTGAGCAGCATGATTCCTCACACTGAGTTCCATGATTATTGCCTGCTGACTGTTTGATTCGTGCCTACTCAGCTCTTTGTTTATTGCCTCCAGAGGCACATGATCAGTGTATGATAGCAAACATGATCAGCGCATGATCAGTCACATGATCAGCGCCATTAAGTCACGTGATCACTACATGATAGTCATGTGATCAGTCCATGCTCAGTCACGGTATCAGTGCATGATCAGCCACGTGATCAGTGCATGATCTGTCACATGATTAGTGTATGATCATCCACGTGATCAGTGCATGGGCAGTCATGTGATCAGTGCATGATATAGACGTGATCAGTGCATGATCAGTCTCGTGATCAGTGCATGATAGCCACGTGATCAGTGCATGATCAGTCACCTGATGGGTGTATGATCATTCACGTGACCTGTACATGGTAGCTACATGATCATTGCATGATCAGCCACGTGAGTAGTGCATGATAGCCACGTGATCACTGCATGATCAGTCACGTGATCAGTGCATGATCAGTCATGTGACCAGTACATGGTAGCTGCGTGATCATGGCATGATCAGCCACGTGAGCAGTGCATGATAGCCACGTGATCAGTGCATGATCAGAAACGTGATCAGTGCATGATCAGTCACGTGATCAGTGCATGATCAGCCACGTGATCAGTGCATGATCAGGCACGTGATCAGTGTATGTCAGCCACGTGATCAGTGCATGATAGCCACGTGATCAGTGCATGATCAGTCACGTGATCAGTGCATGATCAGTTACGTGATCAGTGCATGATCAGCCACGTGATCAGTGCATGATCAGCCACATGATCAGTGCATGATCAATTACGTGATCAGTGCATGATCAGTCACGTGACCAGTACATGGTAGCTACGTGATCATTGCATGATCAGCCACGTGATCAGTGCATGATAGCCACGTGATCAGTGCATGATAGCCACGTGATCAGTGCATGATCAGTCATGTGATAAGTGTGTGATCAGCCACGTGATCAGTGCATGATATCCACGTGATCAGTGAATGACAGCCACGTGATCAGTGCATGATAGCCACGTGATCAGTGCATGTTCAGTCACGTGATACATGTGTGATCAGCCACGTGATCAGTGCATGATGAGCCACGTGATCAGTGCAGGATCAATTACGTGATCAGTGCATGATCAGTCACGTGACCAGTACATGGTTGCTACATGATCGTTGCATGATCAGCCACGTGAGCAGAGCATGATAGCCACGTGATCAGTGCATGATCAGTCACGTGATCAGTACATGATCAGTCACGTGAACAGTGCATGATCATTTACGTGATCTTGGCATGATCAGTCACGTGACCAGTATATGGTTGCTACGTGATCATTCCATGACGAGCCACGTGAGCAGTGCATGATAGCCACGTGATGTGTGCATGAGTTACGTGAGCAGAGTATGATCAGCCACGTGATCAGTGCATGAGTGCCACGTGATCAGTGCATGATATGTCACGTGACAGGTGTGTGATCAGCCACGTGAACAGTGCATGTTCAGCCACGTGATCAGTGCATGATAGCCACGTGATCAGTGCATGATCAGTTACGTGAGCAGTGTATGATCAGCCACGTGATCAGTGCATGGTCAGACACGTGAACAGTGTATGATCAGCCACGTGATCAGTGCATGATATCCAAGTGATCAGTGCATGATCATCACGTGATCAGTGTATGATCAGCCACGTGAACAGTGCATGCTCAGTCACGTGATCTGGGCCTGCTGAGCTGCGTGATTACTGTCTGCTCATCTGCTTGACAATTGCCAGCTGAGCTGCACGATTCCTGCCTGTCATCTGCTTGACAATTGCCAGCTGTGCTGCGTAATTCCTGCCTGCTCAGCTGCTTGATTATTGCCAGCTGAGCAGCATGATTCCTCACAGCTGAGTTCCATGATTATTGCCTGCTGACTGTTTGATTCGTGCCTACTCAGCTCTTTGTTTATTGCCTCCAGAGGCACATGATCAGTGTATGATAGCAAACATGATCAGCGCATGATCAGTCACATGATCAGCGCCATTAAGTCACGTGATCACTACATGATAGTCATGTGATCAGTCCATGCTCAGTCACGGTATCAGTGCATGATCAGCCACGTGATCAGTGCATGATCTGTCACATGATTAGTGTATGATCATCCACGTGATCAGTGCATGGGCAGTCATGTGATCAGTGCATGATATAGACGTGATCAGTGCATGATCAGTCTCGTGATCAGTGCATGATAGCCACGTGATCAGTGCATGATCAGTCACCTGATGGGTGTATGATCATTCACGTGACCTGTACATGGTAGCTACATGATCATTGCATGATCAGCCACGTGAGTAGTGCATGATAGCCACGTGATCACTGCATGATCAGTCACGTGATCAGTGCATGATCAGTCATGTGACCAGTACATGGTAGCTGCGTGATCATGGCATGATCAGCCACGTGAGCAGTGCATGATAGCCACGTGATCAGTGCATGATCAGTCACGTGATCAGTGCATGATCAGTCACGTGATCAGTGCATGATCAGCCACGTGATCAGTGCATGATCAGTCACGTGATCAGTGCATGATCAGCCACGTGATCAGTGCATGATAGCCACGTGATCAGTGCATGATCAGTCACGTGATCAGTGCATGATCAGTCACGTGATCAGTGCATGATCAGCCACGTGATCAGTGCATGATCAGCCACGTGATCAGTGCATGATCAGCCACGTGATCAGTGCATGATCAGTCACGTGATCAGTGCATGATCAGTCACGTGATCAGTGCATGGCTACGTGATCAGTGCATGATCAGCCACGTGATCAGTGCATGATAGCCACGTGATCAGTGCATGATCAGCCACGTGATCAGTGCATGATCAGTCACGTGATCAGTGCATGATCAGCCACGTGATCAGTGCATGATCAGCCACGTGATCAGTGCATGATAGCCACGTGATCAGTGCATGATCAGTCACGTGATCATGCATGATCAGCCACGTGATCAGTGCATGATCAGCCACGTGATCAGTGCATGATCAGCCACGTGATCAGTGCATGATCAGTCACGTGATCAGCATGATCAGCCACGTGATCAGTGCATGATAGCCACGTGATCAGTGCATGATCAGTCACGTGATCAGTGCATGATCAGTCACGTGAATCAGTGCATGATCATTCACGTGATCAGTGCATGATCAGTCACGTGACCAGTATATGGTTGCTACGTGATCAGTGCATGATCAGCCACGTGATCAGTGCATGATAGCCACGTGATCAGTGCATGAGTCACGTGATCAGTGCATGATCAGCCACGTGATCAGTGCATGAGAGTCACGTGATCAGTGCATGATAGTCACGTGATCAGGTGCATGATCAGCCACGTGATCAGTGCATGATCAGCCACGTGATCAGTGCATGATCAGTCACGTGATCAGTGCATGATCAGTCACGTGATCAGTGCATGATCAGCCACGTGATCAGTGCATGATCAGCCACGTGATCAGTGCATGATCAACGTGATCAGTGCATGATCAGTCACGTGATCAGTGCATGATAGCTACGTGATCAGTGCATGATCAGCCACGTGATCAGTGCATGATAGCCACGTGATCAGTGCATGATAGCCACGTGATCAGTGCATGATCAGTCACGTGATCGTGTGTGATCAGCCACGTGATCAGTGCATGATATCCACGTGATCAGTGCATGATCAGCCACGTGATCAGTGCATGATAGCCACGTGATCAGTGCATGATCAGTCACGTGATCAGTGTGATCAGCCACGTGATCAGTGCATGATAGCCACGTGATCAGTGCATGATCAGCCACGTGATCAGTGCATGATCAGTCACGTGACCAGTGCATGGTTGCCACGTGATCAGCATGATCAGCCACGTGATCAGTGCATGATAGCCACGTGATCAGTGCATGATCAGTCACGTGATCAGTGCATGATCAGTCACGTGATCAGTGCATGATCATTTACGTGATCAGTGCATGATCAGTCACGTGACCAGTATATGGTAGCTACGTGATCATTGCATGATCAGCCACGTGAGCAGTGCATGATAGCCACGTGATGTGTGCATGAGTTACGTGATCAGTGTATGATCAGCCACGTGATCAGTGCATGATGCCACGTGATCAGTGCATGATAGTCACGTGATCAGTGTGTGATCAGCCACGTGATCAGTGCATGATCAGCCACGTGATCAGTGCATGATAGCCACGTGATCAGTGCATGATCAGTCACGTGATCAGTGTATGATCAGCCACGTGATCAGTGCATGATCAGTCACGTGATCAGTGCATGATCAGCACGTGATCAGTGCATGATCAGTCACGTGATCAGTGCATGATCAGCCACGTGATCAGTGCATGATCAGTCACGTGATCAGTGCATGATCAGTCACGTGATCAGTGCATGGTAGCTACGTGATCATTGCATGATCAGCCACGTGATCAGTGCATGATAGCCACGTGATCAGTGCATGATCAGTCACGTGATCAGTGCATGATCAGTCACGTGATCAGTGCATGATCAGCCACGTGATCAGTGCATGATCAGTCACGTGATCAGTGCATGATCAGCCACGTGATCAGTGCATGATCAGCACGTGATCAGTGCATGATACAGACGTGATCAGTGCATGATCAGTCACGTGATCAGTGCATGATAGCCACGTGATCAGTGCATGATCAGTCACGTGATCAGTGCATGATCAGTCACGTGATCAGTACATGGTAGCTACGTGATCAGTGCATGATCAGCCACGTGATCAGTGCATGATAGCCACGTGATCAGTGCATGATCAGTCACGTGATCAGTGCATGATCAGTCACGTGATCAGTGCATGAAGCACGTGATCATGCATGATCAGCCACGTGATCAGTGCATGATAGCCACGTGATCAGTGCATGATCAGTCACGTGATCAGTGCATGATCAGTCACGTGATCAGTGCATGATCAGCCACGTGATCAGTGCATGATCAGTCACGTGATCAGTGCATGATCAGCCACGTGATCAGTGCATGATCAGTCACGTGATCAGTGCATGATCAGCCACGTGATCAGTGCATGATAGCCACGTGATCAGTGCATGATCAGTCACGTGATCAGTGCATGATCAGTCACGTGATCAGTGCATGATCAGCCACGTGATCAGTGCATGATCAGCCACGTGATCAGTGCATGATCAGTCACGTGATCAGTGCATGATCAGTCACGTGATCAGTGCATGGTAGCTACGTGATCAGTGCATGATCAGCCACGTGATCAGTGCATGATAGCCACGTGATCAGTGCATGATCAGCCACGTGATCAGTGCATGATCAGTCACGTGATCAGTGCATGATCAGCCACGTGATCAGTGCATGATATCCACGTGATCAGTGCATGATCAGCCACGTGATCAGTGCATGATCAGCCACGTGATCAGTGCATGATCAGTCACGTGATCAGTGTGATCAGCCACGTGATCAGTGCATGATCAGCCACGTGATCAGTGCATGATCATTCACGTGATCAGTGCATGATCAGTCACGTGATCAGTGCATGATAGCTACGTGATCAGTGCATGATCAGCCACGTGATCAGTGCATGATAGCCACGTGATCAGTGCATGATCAGTCACGTGATCAGTGCATGATCAGTCACGTGATCAGTGCATGATCAGCCACGTGATCAGTGCATGATCAGCCACGTGATCAGTGCATGATCAGCCACGTGATCAGTGCATGATCAGCCACGTGATCAGTGCATGATCAGCCACGTGATCAGTGCATGATCAGCCACGTGATCAGTGCATGATCAGTCACGTGATCAGTGCATGATCAGCCACGTGATCAGTGCATGCTCAGTCACGTGATCAGGGCCTGCTGAGCTGCGTGATTACTGTCTGCTCATCTGCTTGACAATTGCCAGCTGAGCTGCACGATTCCTGCCTGTCATCTGCTTGACAATTGCCAGCTGTGCTGCGTAATTCCTGCCTGCTCAGCTGCTTGATTATTGCCAGCTGAGCAGCATGATTCTCACACCTGAGTTCCATGATTATTGCCTGCTGACTGTTTGATTCGTGCCTACTCAGCTCTTTGTTTATTGCCTCCAGAGGCACATGATCAGTGTATGATAGCAAACATGATCAGCGCATGATCAGTCACATGATCAGCGCCATTAAGTCACGTGATCACTACATGATAGTCATGTGATCAGTCCATGCTCAGTCACGGTATCAGTGCATGATCAGCCACGTGATCAGTGCATGATCTGTCACATGATTAGTGTATGATCATCCACGTGATCAGTGCATGGGCAGTCATGTGATCAGTGCATGATATAGACGTGATCAGTGCATGATCAGTCCGTGATCAGTGCATGATAGCCACGTGATCAGTGCATGATCAGTCACCTGATGGGTGTATGATCATTCACGTGACCTGTACATGGTAGCTACATGATCATTGCATGATCAGCCACGTGAGTAGTGCATGATAGCCACGTGATCAGTGCATGATCAGTCACGTGATCAGTGCATGATCAGTCATGTGACCAGTACATGGTAGCTGCGTGATCATGGCATGATCAGCCACGTGATCAGTGCATGATAGCCACGTGATCAGTGCATGATCAGTCACGTGATCAGTGCATGATCAGCCACGTGATCAGTGCATGATCAGTCACGTGATCAGTGCATGATCAGCCACGTGATCAGTGCATGATCAGTCACGTGATCAGTGCATGATATAGACGTGATCAGTGCATGATCAGTCACGTGATCAGTGCATGATAGCCACGTGATCAGTGCATGATCAGTCACGTGATCAGTGCATGATCAGTCACGTGACCAGTACATGGTAGCTACGTGATCATTGCATGATCAGCCACGTGATCAGTGCATGATAGCCACGTGATCAGTGCATGATCAGTCACGTGATCAGTGCATGATCAGTCATGTGATCAGTGCATGATAGCTGCGTGATCATGCATGATCAGCCACGTGATCAGTGCATGATAGCCACGTGATCAGTGCATGATCAGTCACGTGATCAGTGCATGATCAGTCACGTGATCAGTGCATGATCAGCCACGTGATCAGTGCATGATCAGGCACGTGATCAGTGCATGATCAGCCACGTGATCAGTGCATGATAGCCACGTGATCAGTGCATGATCAGTCACGTGATCAGTGCATGATCAGTCACGTGATCAGTGCATGATCAGTGTGATCAGTGCATGATCAGCCACGTGATCAGTGCATGATCAGCCACGTGATCAGTGCATGATCAATCACGTGATCAGTGCATGATCAGTCACGTGATCAGTGCATGATAGCTACGTGATCAGTGCATGATCAGCCACGTGATCAGTGCATGATAGCCACGTGATCAGTGCATGATAGCCACGTGATCAGTGCATGATCAGTCATGTGATACGTGTGTGATCAGCCACGTGATCAGTGCATGATATCCACGTGATCAGTGCATGACAGCCACGTGATCAGTGCATGATAGCCACGTGATCAGTGCATGATCAGTCACGTGATACATGTGTGATCAGCCACGTGATCAGTGCATGATGAGCCACGTGATCAGTGCATGATCAATTACGTGATCAGTGCATGATCAGTCACGTGACCAGTACATGGTTGCTACGTGATCGTTGCATGATCAGCCACGTGAGCAGTGCATGATAGCCACGTGATCAGTGCATGATCAGTCACGTGATCAGTACATGATCAGTCACGTGAACAGTGCATGATCATTTACGTGATCTTGCATGATCAGTCACGTGACCAGTATATGGTAGCTACGTGATCATTCCATGACGAGCCACGTGAGCAGTGCATGATAGCCACGTGATGTGTGCATGAGTTACGTGAGCAGAGTATGATCAGCCACGTGATCAGTGCATGAGTGCCACGTGATCAGTGCATGATATGTCACGTGACAGGTGTGTGATCAGCCACGTGAACAGTGCATGTTCAGCCACGTGATCAGTGCATGATAGCCACGTGATCAGTGCATGATCAGTTACGTGAGCAGTGTATGATCAGCCACGTGATCAGTGCATGGTCAGACACGTGAACAGTGTATGATCAGCCACGTGATCAGTGCATGATATCCAAGTGATCAGTGCATGATCATCACGTGATCAGTGTATGATCAGCCACGTGAACAGTGCATGCTCAGTCACGTGATCTGGGCCTGCTGAGCTGCGTGATTACTGTCTGCTCATCTGCTTGACAATTGCCAGCTGAGCTGCACGATTCCTGCCTGTCATCTGCTTGACAATTGCCAGCTGTGCTGCGTAATTCCTGCCTGCTCAGCTGCTTGATTATTGCCAGCTGAGCAGCATGATTCCTCACAGCTGAGTTCCATGATTATTGCCTGCTGACTGTTTGATTCGTGCCTACTCAGCTCTTTGTTTATTGCCTCCAGAGGCACATGATCAGTGTATGATAGCAAACATGATCAGCGCATGATCAGTCACATGATCAGCGCCATTAAGTCACGTGATCACTACATGATAGTCATGTGATCAGTCCATGCTCAGTCACGGTATCAGTGCATGATCAGCCACGTGATCAGTGCATGATCTGTCACATGATTAGTGTATGATCATCCACGTGATCAGTGCATGGGCAGTCATGTGATCAGTGCATGATATAGACGTGATCAGTGCATGATCAGTCACGTGATCAGTGCATGATAGCCACGTGATCAGTGCATGATCAGTCACCTGATGGGTGTATGATCATTCACGTGACCTGTACATGGTAGCTACATGATCATTGCATGATCAGCCACGTGAGTAGTGCATGATAGCCACGTGATCACTGCATGATCAGTCACGTGATCAGTGCATGATCAGTCATGTGACCAGTACATGGTAGCTGCGTGATCATGGCATGATCAGCCACGTGAGCAGTGCATGATAGCCACGTGATCAGTGCATGATCAGTCACGTGATCAGTGCATGATCAGTCACGTGATCAGTGCATGATCAGCCACGTGATCAGTGCATGATCAGGCACGTGATCAGTGCATGATCAGCCACGTGATCAGTGCATGATAGCCACGTGATCAGTGCATGATCAGTCACGTGATCAGTGCATGATCAGTCACGTGATCAGTGCATGATCAGCCACGTGATCAGTGCATGATCAGCCACGTGATCAGTGCATGATCAGCCACGTGATCAGTGCATGATCAGTCACGTGATCAGTGCATGATCAGTCACGTGATCAGTGCATGATAGCTACGTGATCAGTGCATGATCAGCCACGTGATCAGTGCATGATAGCCACGTGATCAGTGCATGATCAGCCACGTGATCAGTGCATGATCAGTCACGTGATCAGTGTGATCAGCCACGTGATCAGTGCATGACAGCCACGTGATCAGTGCATGATAGCCACGTGATCAGTGCATGATCAGTCACGTGATCAGTGTGATCAGCCACGTGATCAGTGCATGATCAGCCACGTGATCAGTGCATGATCAGCCACGTGATCAGTGCATGATCAGTTACGTGATCAGTGCATGATCAGCCACGTGATCAGTGCATGATAGCCACGTGATCAGTGCATGATCAGTCACGTGATCAGTGCATGATCAGTCACGTGATCAGTGCATGATCAGCACGTGATCAGTGCATGATCAGTCACGTGACCAGTATATGGTTGCTACGTGATCATTGCATGATCAGCCACGTGAGCAGTGCATGATAGCCACGTGATGTGTGCATGAGTTACGTGAGCAGTGTATGATCAGCCACGTGATCAGTGCATGAGTCACGTGATCAGTGCATGATAGTCACGTGACAGTGTGTGATCAGCCACGTGATCAGTGCATGATCAGCCACGTGATCAGTGCATGATAGCCACGTGATCAGTGCATGATCAGTCACGTGATCAGTGCATGATCAGCCACGTGATCAGTGCATGATCAGTCACGTGATCAGTGCATGATCAACGTGATCAGTGCATGATCAGCCACGTGATCAGTGCATGATAGCCACGTGATCAGTGCATGATCAGCCACGTGATCAGTGCATGATCAGTCACGTGATCAGTGCATGATCAGTCACGTGATCAGTGCATGATCAGCCACGTGATCAGTGCATGATCAGCCACGTGATCAGTGCATGATCAGTCACGTGATCAGTGCATGATCAGTCACGTGATCAGTGCATGTAGCTACGTGATCAGTGCATGATCAGCCACGTGATCAGTGCATGATAGCCACGTGATCAGTGCATGATAGCCACGTGATCAGTGCATGATCAGTCACGTGATACGTGTGTGATCAGCCACGTGATCAGTGCATGATATCCACGTGATCAGTGCATGACAGCCACGTGATCAGTGCATGATAGCCACGTGATCAGTGCATGATCAGTCACGTGATCATGTGTGATCAGCCACGTGATCAGTGCATGATGAGCCACGTGATCAGTGCATGATCAATTACGTGATCAGTGCATGATCAGTCACGTGACCAGTACATGGTTGCTACGTGATCGTTGCATGATCAGCCACGTGAGCAGTGCATGATAGCCACGTGATCAGTGCATGATCAGTCACGTGATCAGTACATGATCAGTCACGTGATCAGTGCATGATCATTTACGTGATCAGTGCATGATCAGTCACGTGACCAGTATATGGTAGCTACGTGATCATTCCATGACAGCCACGTGAGCAGTGCATGATAGCCACGTGATGTGTGCATGAGTTACGTGAGCAGTGTATGATCAGCCACGTGATCAGTGCATGAGTGCCACGTGATCAGTGCATGATAGTCACGTGACAGTGTGTGATCAGCCACGTGATCAGTGCATGTTCAGCCACGTGATCAGTGCATGATAGCCACGTGATCAGTGCATGATCAGTTACGTGATCAGTGTATGATCAGCCACGTGATCAGTGCATGATCAGTCACGTGATCAGTGCATGATCAGCCGTGATCAGTGCATGATCAGTCACGTGATCAGTGCATGATCAGCCACGTGATCAGTGCATGATCAGTCACGTGATCAGTGCATGATCAGTCACGTGATCTGTGCATGGTAGCTACGTGATCATTGCATGATCAGCCACGTGATCAGTGCATGATAGCCACGTGATCAGTGCATGATCAGTCACGTGATCAGTGCATGATCAGTCACGTGATCAGTGCATGATCAGCCACGTGATCAGTGCATGATCAGTCACATGATCAGTGCATGATCATCCACGTGATCAGTGCATGATCAGTCACGTGATCAGTGCATGATCAGACGTGATCAGTGCATGATCAGTCACGTGATCAGTGCATGATAGCCACGTGATCAGTGCATGATCAGTCACGTGATCAGTGCATGATCAGTCACGTGACCAGTACATGATAGCTACATGATCAGTGCATGATCAGCCACGTGATAGTGCATGATAGCCACGTGATCAGTGCATGATCAGTCACGTGATCAGTGCATGATCAGTCACGTGATCAGTGCATGATAGCTGCGTGATCATGCATGATCAGCCACGTGATCAGTGCATGATAGCCACGTGATCAGTGCATGATCAGTCACGTGATCAGTGCATGATCAGTCACGTGATCAGTGCATGATCAGCCACGTGATCAGTGCATGATCAGTCACGTGATCAGTGCATGATCAGCCACGTGATCAGTGCATGATCAGTCACGTGATCAGTGCATGATCAGCCACGTGATCAGTGCATGATAGCCACGTGATCAGTGCATGATCAGTCACGTGATCAGTGCATGATCAGTCACGTGATCAGTGCATGATCAGCCACGTGATCAGTGCATGATCAGCCACGTGATCAGTGCATGATCAGTCACGTGATCAGTGCATGATCAGTCACGTGATCAGTACATGGTAGCCGTGATCAGTGCATGATCAGCCACGTGATCAGTGCATGATAGCCACGTGATCAGTGCATGATCAGCCACGTGATCAGTGCATGATCAGTCACGTGATCAGTGCATGATCAGCCACGTGATCAGTGCATGATAGCCACGTGATCAGTGCATGATCAGCCACGTGATCAGTGCATGATCAGCCACGTGATCAGTGCATGATCAGTCACGTGATCATGTGTGATCAGCCACGTGATCAGTGCATGATCAGCCACGTGATCAGTGCATGATCAATTACGTGATCAGTGCATGATCAGTCACGTGATCAGTGCATGATCAGCCACGTGATCAGTGCATGATCAGCCACGTGATCAGTGCATGATAGCCACGTGATCAGTGCATGATCAGTCACGTGATCAGTGCATGATCAGTCACGTGATCAGTGCATGATCAGCCACGTGATCAGTGCATGATCAGCCACGTGATCAGTGCATGATCAGCCACGTGATCAGTGCATGATCAGACACGTGATCAGTGCATGATCAGCCACGTGATCAGTGCATGATAGCCACGTGATCAGTGCATGATCAGTCACGTGATCAGTGTATGATCAGCCACGTGAACAGTGCATGCTCAGTCACGTGATCTGGGCCTGCTGAGCTGCGTGATTACTGTCTGCTCATCTGCTTGACAATTGCCAGCTGAGCTGCACGATTCCTGCCTGTCATCTGCTTGACAATTGCCAGCTGTGCTGCGTAATTCCTGCCTGCTCAGCTGCTTGATTATTGCCAGCTGAGCAGCATGATTCCTCACACTGAGTTCCATGATTATTGCCTGCTGACTGTTTGATTCGTGCCTACTCAGCTCTTTGTTTATTGCCTCCAGAGGCACATGATCAGTGTATGATAGCAAACATGATCAGCGCATGATCAGTCACATGATCAGCGCCATTAAGTCACGTGATCACTACATGATAGTCATGTGATCAGTCCATGCTCAGTCACGGTATCAGTGCATGATCAGCCACGTGATCAGTGCATGATCTGTCACATGATTAGTGTATGATCATCCACGTGATCAGTGCATGGGCAGTCATGTGATCAGTGCATGATATAGACGTGATCAGTGCATGATCAGTCTCGTGATCAGTGCATGATAGCCACGTGATCAGTGCATGATCAGTCACCTGATGGGTGTATGATCATTCACGTGACCTGTACATGGTAGCTACATGATCATTGCATGATCAGCCACGTGAGTAGTGCATGATAGCCACGTGATCACTGCATGATCAGTCACGTGATCAGTGCATGATCAGTCATGTGACCAGTACATGGTAGCTGCGTGATCATGCATGATCAGCCACGTGAGCAGTGCATGATAGCCACGTGATCAGTGCATGATCAGACACGTGATCAGTGCATGATCAGTCACGTGATCAGTGCATGATCAGCCACGTGATCAGTGCATGATCAGCCACGTGATCAGTGCATGATCAGCCACGTGATCAGTGCATGATAGCCACGTGATCAGTGCATGATCAGTCACGTGATCAGTGCATGATCAGTCACGTGATCAGTGCATGATCAGCCACGTGATCAGTGCATGATCAGCCACGTGATCAGTGCATGATAGCCACGTGATCAGTGCATGATCAGTCACGTGATCGTGTGTGATCAGCCACGTGATCAGTGCATGATATCCACGTGATCAGTGCATGATCAGCCACGTGATCAGTGCATGATAGCCACGTGATCAGTGCATGATCAGTCACGTGATCATGTGTGATCAGCCACGTGATCAGTGCATGATGAGCCACGTGATCAGTGCATGATCAATTACGTGATCAGTGCATGATCAGTCACGTGATCAGTGCATGGTTACGTGATCAGTGCATGATCAGCCACGTGATCAGTGCATGATAGCCACGTGATCAGTGCATGATCAGTCACGTGATCAGTGCATGATCAGTCACGTGAACAGTGCATGATCATTTACGTGATCAGTGCATGATCAGCCACGTGACCAGTATATGGTTGCTACGTGATCATTGCATGACAGCCACGTGAGCAGTGCATGATAGCCACGTGATCAGTGCATGAGTTACGTGATCAGTGTATGATCAGCCACGTGATCAGTGCATGATGCCACGTGATCAGTGCATGATAGTCACGTGATCAGTGTGTGATCAGCCACGTGATCAGTGCATGATCAGCCACGTGATCAGTGCATGATAGCCACGTGATCAGTGCATGATCAGTTACGTGATCAGTGTATGATCAGCCACGTGATCAGTGCATGATCAGTCACGTGATCAGTGCATGATATAGACGTGATCAGTGCATGATCAGTCACGTGATCAGTGCATGATAGCCACGTGATCAGTGCATGATCAGTCACGTGATCAGTGCATGATCAGTCACGTGACCAGTACATGGTAGCTACATGATCAGTGCATGATCAGCCACGTGATCAGTGCATGATAGCCACGTGATCAGTGCATGATCAGTCACGTGATCAGTGCATGATCAGTCACGTGATCAGTGCATGATCAGCCACGTGATCAGTGCATGATCTGTCACATGATCAGTGTATGATCATCCACGTGATCAGTGCATGGCAGTCATGTGATCAGTGCATGATCAGACGTGATCAGTGCATGATCAGTCACGTGATCAGTGCATGATAGCCACGTGATCAGTGCATGATCAGTCACGTGATCAGTGCATGATCATTCACGTGACCAGTACATGGTAGCTACATGATCATTGCATGATCAGCCACGTGATCAGTGCATGATAGCCACGTGATCAGTGCATGATCAGTCACGTGATCAGTGCATGATCAGTCATGTGACCAGTACATGGTAGCTGCGTGATCATGCATGATCAGCCACGTGATCAGTGCATGATAGCCACGTGATCAGTGCATGATCAGTCACGTGATCAGTGCATGATCAGTCACGTGATCAGTGCATGATCAGCCACGTGATCAGTGCATGATCAGTCACGTGATCAGTGCATGATCAGCCACGTGATCAGTGCATGATCAGCCACGTGATCAGTGCATGATCAGCCACGTGATCAGTGCATGATAGCCACGTGATCAGTGCATGATCAGTCACGTGATCAGTGCATGATCAGTCACGTGATCAGTGCATGATCAGCCACGTGATCAGTGCATGATCAGCCACGTGATCAGTGCATGATCAATCACGTGATCAGTGCATGATCAGTCACGTGATCAGCATGGTAGCTACGTGATCATTGCATGATCAGCCACGTGATCAGTGCATGATAGCCACGTGATCAGTGCATGATCAGCCACGTGATCAGTGCATGATCAGTCACGTGATCAGTGTGTGATCAGCCACGTGATCAGTGCATGATAGCCACGTGATCAGTGCATGATCAGCCACGTGATCAGTGCATGATCAGCCACGTGATCAGTGCATGATCAGTCACGTGATCATGTGTGATCAGCCACGTGATCAGTGCATGATCAGCACGTGATCAGTGCATGATCAGTTACGTGATCAGTGCATGATCAGTCACGTGATCAGTGCATGGTTGCACGTGATCAGTGCATGATCAGCCACGTGATCAGTGCATGATAGCCACGTGATCAGTGCATGATCAGTCACGTGATCAGTGCATGATCAGTCACGTGATCAGTGCATGATCAGCCACGTGATCAGTGCATGATCAGCCACGTGATCAGTGCATGATAGCCACGTGATCAGTGCATGATCAGCCACGTGATCAGTGCATGATCAGCCACGTGATCAGTGCATGATCAGCCACGTGATCAGTGCATGATCAGTCACGTGATCAGTGTATGATCAGCCACGTGATCAGTGCATGCTCAGTCACGTGATCTGGGCCTGCTGAGCTGCGTGATTACTGTCTGCTCATCTGCTTGACAATTGCCAGCTGAGCTGCACGATTCCTGCCTGTCATCTGCTTGACAATTGCCAGCTGTGCTGCGTAATTCCTGCCTGCTCAGCTGCTTGATTATTGCCAGCTGAGCAGCATGATTCCTCACACCTGAGTTCCATGATTATTGCCTGCTGACTGTTTGATTCGTGCCTACTCAGCTCTTTGTTTATTGCCTCCAGAGGCACATGATCAGTGTATGATAGCAAACATGATCAGCGCATGATCAGTCACATGATCAGCGCCATTAAGTCACGTGATCACTACATGATAGTCATGTGATCAGTCCATGCTCAGTCACGGTATCAGTGCATGATCAGCCACGTGATCAGTGCATGATCTGTCACAAGATTAGTGTATGATCATCCACGTGATCAGTGCATGGGCAGTCATGTGATCAGTGCATGATATAGACGTGATCAGTGCATGATCAGTCACGTGATCAGTGCATGATAGCCACGTGATCAGTGCATGATCAGTCACCTGATGGGTGTATGATCATTCACGTGACCTGTACATGGTAGCTACATGATCATTGCATGATCAGCCACGTGAGTAGTGCATGATAGCCACGTGATCACTGCATGATCAGTCACGTGATCAGTGCATGATCAGTCATGTGACCAGTACATGGTAGCTGCGTGATCATGGCATGATCAGCCACGTGAGCAGTGCATGATAGCCACGTGATCAGTGCATGATCAGTCACGTGATCAGTGCATGATCAGTCACGTGATCAGTGCATGATCAGCCACGTGATCAGTGCATGATCAGCCACGTGATCAGTGCATGTCAGCCACGTGATCAGTGCATGATAGCCACGTGATCAGTGCATGATCAGTCACGTGATCAGTGCATGATCAGTCACGTGATCAGTGCATGATCAGCCACGTGATCAGTGCATGATCAGCCACGTGATCAGTGCATGATCAGCCACGTGATCAGTGCATGATCAATCACGTGATCAGTGCATGATCAGTCACGTGACCAGTACATGGTAGCTACGTGATCAGTGCATGATCAGCCACGTGATCAGTGCATGATAGCCACGTGATCAGTGCATGATAGCCACGTGATCAGTGCATGATCAGTCACGTGATACGTGTGTGATCAGCCACGTGATCAGTGCATGATATCCACGTGATCAGTGCATGACAGCCACGTGATCAGTGCATGAGAGCCACGTGATCAGTGCATGATCAGTCACGTGATCATGTGTGATCAGCCACGTGATCAGTGCATGATGAGCCACGTGATCAGTGCAGGATCAATTACGTGATCAGTGCATGATCAGTCACGTGACCAGTACATGGTTGCTACGTGATCGTTGCATGATCAGCCACGTGAGCAGAGCATGATAGCCACGTGATCAGTGCATGATCAGTCACGTGATCAGTACATGATCAGTCACGTGAACAGTGCATGATCATTTACGTGATCTTTGCATGATCAGTCACGTGACCAGTATATGGTTGCTACGTGATCATTCCATGACGAGCCACGTGAGCAGTGCATGATAGCCACGTGATGTGTGCATGAGTTACGTGAGCAGAGTATGATCAGCCACGTGATCAGTGCATGAGTGCCACGTGATCAGTGCATGATATGTCACGTGACAGGTGTGTGATCAGCCACGTGAACAGTGCATGTTCAGCCACGTGATCAGTGCATGATAGCCACGTGATCAGTGCATGATCAGTTACGTGAGCAGTGTATGATCAGCCACGTGATCAGTGCATGGTCAGACACGTGAACAGTGTATGATCAGCCACGTGATCAGTGCATGATATCCAAGTGATCAGTGCATGATCATCACGTGATCAGTGTATGATCAGCCACGTGAACAGTGCATGCTCAGTCACGTGATCTGGGCCTGCTGAGCTGCGTGATTACTGTCTGCTCATCTGCTTGACAATTGCCAGCTGAGCTGCACGATTCCTGCCTGTCATCTGCTTGACAATTGCCAGCTGTGCTGCGTAATTCCTGCCTGCTCAGCTGCTTGATTATTGCCAGCTGAGCAGCATGATTCCTCACACCTGAGTTCCATGATTATTGCCTGCTGACTGTTTGATTCGTGCCTACTCAGCTCTTTGTTTATTGCCTCCAGAGGCACATGATCAGTGTATGATAGCAAACATGATCAGCGCATGATCAGTCACATGATCAGCGCCATTAAGTCACGTGATCACTACATGATAGTCATGTGATCAGTCCATGCTCAGTCACGGTATCAGTGCATGATCAGCCACGTGATCAGTGCATGATCTGTCACATGATTAGTGTATGATCATCCACGTGATCAGTGCATGGGCAGTCATGTGATCAGTGCATGATATAGACGTGATCAGTGCATGATCAGTCTCGTGATCAGTGCATGATAGCCACGTGATCAGTGCATGATCAGTCACCTGATGGGTGTATGATCATTCACGTGACCTGTACATGGTAGCTACATGATCATTGCATGATCAGCCACGTGAGTAGTGCATGATAGCCACGTGATCACTGCATGATCAGTCACGTGATCAGTGCATGATCAGTCATGTGACCAGTACATGGTAGCTGCGTGATCATGGCATGATCAGCCACGTGAGCAGTGCATGATAGCCACGTGATCAGTGCATGATCAGACACGTGATCAGTGCATGATCAGTCACGTGATCAGTGCATGATCAGCCACGTGATCAGTGCATGACCAGGCACGTGATCAGTGTATGTCAGCCACGTGATCAGTGCATGATAGCCACGTGATCAGTGCATGATCAGTCACGTGATCAGTGCATGATCAGTCACGTGATCAGTGCATGATCAGCCACGTGATCAGTGCATGATCAGCCACGTGATCAGTGCATGATCAATTACGTGATCAGTGCATGATCAGTCACGTGATCAGTACATGATAGCTACGTGATCATTGCATGATCAGCCACGTGATCAGTGCATGATCAGCCACGTGATCAGTGCATGATAGCCACGTGATCAGTGCATGATCAGTCATGTGATCAGTGTGTGATCAGCCACGTGATCAGTGCATGATCAGCCACGTGATCAGTGCATGATAGCCACGTGATCAGTGCATGATCAGTCACGTGATCATGTGTGATCAGCCACGTGATCAGTGCATGATCAGCCACGTGATCAGTGCATGATCAGTTACGTGATCAGTGCATGATCAGCCACGTGATCAGTGCATGATAGCCACGTGATCAGTGCATGATCAGTCACGTGATCAGTGCATGATCAGTCACGTGATCAGTGCATGATCATTTACGTGATCAGTGCATGATCAGTCACGTGATCAGTATATGTTGCACGTGATCATTGCATGATCAGCCACGTGATCAGTGCATGATAGCCACGTGATCAGTGCATGAGTTACGTGATCAGTGTATGATCAGCCACGTGATCAGTGCATGATAGTCACGTGATCAGTGCATGATAGTCACGTGACAGTGTGATCAGCCACGTGATCAGTGCATGATCAGCCACGTGATCAGTGCATGATAGCCACGTGATCAGTGCATGATCAGTCACGTGATCAGTGCATGATCAGCCACGTGATCAGTGCATGATCAGTCACGTGATCAGTGCATGATAGCCACGTGATCAGTGCATGATCAGCCACGTGATCAGTGCATGATAGCCACGTGATCAGTGCATGATCAGCCACGTGATCAGTGCATGATCAGTCACGTGATCAGTGCATGATCAGTCACGTGATCAGTGCATGATCAGCCACGTGATCAGTGCATGATCAGCCACGTGATCAGTGCATGATCAGTCACGTGATCAGTGCATGATCAGTCACGTGATCAGTGCATGATAGCTACGTGATCAGTGCATGATCAGCCACGTGATCAGTGCATGATAGCCACGTGATCAGTGCATGATAGCCACGTGATCAGTGCATGATCAGTCACGTGATAGTGTGATCAGCCACGTGATCAGTGCATGATATCCACGTGATCAGTGCATGACAGCCACGTGATCAGTGCATGATAGCCACGTGATCAGTGCATGATCAGTCACGTGATACATGTGTGATCAGCCACGTGATCAGTGCATGATGAGCCACGTGATCAGTGCATGATCAATTACGTGATCAGTGCATGATCAGTCACGTGACCAGTACATGGTTGCTACGTGATCGTGCATGATCAGCCACGTGAGCAGTGCATGATAGCCACGTGATCAGTGCATGATCAGTCACGTGATCAGTGCATGATCAGTCACGTGAACAGTGCATGATCATTTACGTGATCAGTGCATGATCAGTCACGTGACCAGTATATGGTAGCTACGTGATCATTCCATGACAGCCACGTGAGCAGTGCATGATAGCCACGTGATGTGTGCATGAGTTACGTGATCAGTGTATGATCAGCCACGTGATCAGTGCATGAGTGCCACGTGATCAGTGCATGATAGTCACGTGACAGTGTGTGATCAGCCACGTGATCAGTGCATGTCAGCCACGTGATCAGTGCATGATAGCCACGTGATCAGTGCATGATCAGTTACGTGATCAGTGTATGATCAGCCACGTGATCAGTGCATGGTCAGTCACGTGATCAGTGCATGATCAGCACGTGATCAGTGCATGATCAGTCACGTGATCAGTGCATGATCAGCCACGTGATCAGTGCATGATCAGTCACGTGATCAGTGCATGATCAGTCACGTGATCAGTACATGGTAGCTACGTGATCATTGCATGATCAGCCACGTGATCAGTGCATGATAGCCACGTGATCAGTGCATGATCAGTCACGTGATCAGTGCATGATCAGTCACGTGATCAGTGCATGATCAGCCACGTGATCAGTGCATGATCAGTCACGTGATCAGTGCATGATCAGCCACGTGATCAGTGCATGATCAGTCACGTGATCAGTGCATGATCAGACGTGATCAGTGCATGATCAGTCACGTGATCAGTGCATGATAGCCACGTGATCAGTGCATGATCAGTCACGTGATCAGTGCATGATCAGTCACGTGATCAGTGCATGATAGCTACGTGATCAGTGCATGATCAGCCACGTGATCAGTGCATGATAGCCACGTGATCAGTGCATGATCAGTCACGTGATCAGTGCATGATCAGTCACGTGATCAGTATGATGGTAGCGTGATCATGCATGATCAGCCACGTGATCAGTGCATGATAGCCACGTGATCAGTGCATGATCAGTCACGTGATCAGTGCATGATCAGTCACGTGATCAGTGCATGATCAGCCACGTGATCAGTGCATGATCAGTCACGTGATCAGTGCATGATCAGCCACGTGATCAGTGCATGATCAGTCACGTGATCAGTGCATGATCAGCCACGTGATCAGTGCATGATAGCCACGTGATCAGTGCATGATCAGTCACGTGATCAGTGCATGATCAGTCACGTGATCAGTGCATGATCAGCCACGTGATCAGTGCATGATCAGCCACGTGATCAGTGCATGATCAATTACGTGATCAGTGCATGATCAGTCACGTGATCAGTACATGGTAGCTACGTGATCAGTGCATGATCAGCCACGTGATCAGTGCATGATAGCCACGTGATCAGTGCATGATCAGCCACGTGATCAGTGCATGATCAGTCACGTGATCAGTGCATGATCAGCCACGTGATCAGTGCATGATAGCCACGTGATCAGTGCATGATCAGCCACGTGATCAGTGCATGATAGCCACGTGATCAGTGCATGATCAGTCACGTGATCAGTGTGTGATCAGCCACGTGATCAGTGCATGATCAGCCACGTGATCAGTGCATGATCAATTACGTGATCAGTGCATGATCAGTCACGTGATCAGTGCATGATAGCTACGTGATCAGTGCATGATCAGCCACGTGATCAGTGCATGATCAGCCACGTGATCAGTGCATGATCAGCCACGTGATCAGTGCATGATCAGTCACGTGATCAGTGCATGATCAGCCACGTGATCAGTGCATGATCAGCCACGTGATCAGTGCATGATAGCCACGTGATCAGTGCATGATCAGTCACGTGATCAGTGCATGATCAGCCACGTGATCAGTGCATGATCAGCCACGTGATCAGTGCATGATCAGCCACGTGATCAGTGCATGATCAGCCACGTGATCAGTGCATGATAGCCACGTGATCAGTGCATGATCAGTCACGTGATCAGTGCATGATCAGTCACGTGATCAGTGCATGATCATTACGTGATCAGTGCATGATCAGTCACGTGACCAGTGCATGGCTACGTGATCAGTGCATGATCAGCCACGTGATCAGTGCATGATAGCCACGTGATCAGTGCATGAGTCACGTGATCAGTGTATGATCAGCCACGTGATCAGTGCATGATCAGTCACGTGATCAGTGCATGATAGTCACGTGATCAGTGCATGATCAGCCACGTGATCAGTGCATGATCAGCCACGTGATCAGTGCATGATAGCCACGTGATCAGTGCATGATCAGTCACGTGATCAGTGCATGATCAGCCACGTGATCAGTGCATGATCAGTCACGTGATCAGTGCATGATAGCTGCGTGATCAGTGCATGATCAGCCACGTGATCAGTGCATGATAGCCACGTGATCAGTGCATGATCAGCCACGTGATCAGTGCATGATCAGTCACGTGATCAGTGCATGATCAGTCACGTGATCAGTGCATGATCAGCCACGTGATCAGTGCATGATCAGCCACGTGATCAGTGCATGATCAGTCACGTGATCAGTGCATGATCAGTCACGTGATCAGTGCATGATAGCTACGTGATCATTGCATGATCAGCCACGTGATCAGTGCATGATAGCCACGTGATCAGTGCATGATAGCCACGTGATCAGTGCATGATCAGTCACGTGATACGTGTGTGATCAGCCACGTGATCAGTGCATGATATCCACGTGATCAGTGCATGATCAGCCACGTGATCAGTGCATGATAGCCACGTGATCAGTGCATGATCAGTCACGTGATACATGTGTGATCAGCCACGTGATCAGTGCATGATGAGCCACGTGATCAGTGCATGATCAATTACGTGATCAGTGCATGATCAGTCACGTGACCAGTACATGGTTGCTACGTGATCGTGCATGATCAGCCACGTGAGCAGTGCATGATAGCCACGTGATCAGTGCATGATCAGTCACGTGATCAGTGCATGATCAGTCACGTGATCAGTGCATGATCATTTACGTGATCAGTGCATGATCAGTCACGTGACCAGTATATGGTAGCTACGTGATCATTCCATGACAGCCACGTGAGCAGTGCATGATAGCCACGTGATGTGTGCATGAGTTACGTGAGCAGTGTATGATCAGCCACGTGATCAGTGCATGAGTGCCACGTGATCAGTGCATGATAGTCACGTGACAGTGTGTGATCAGCCACGTGATCAGTGCATGTCAGCCACGTGATCAGTGCATGATAGCCACGTGATCAGTGCATGATCAGTTACGTGATCAGTGTATGATCAGCCACGTGATCAGTGCATGGTCAGTCACGTGATCAGTGCATGATATCCACGTGATGAGTGCATGATCAGTCACGTGATCAGTGCATGATCAGCCACGTGATCAGTGCATGATCAGTCACGTGATCAGTGCATGATCAGTCACGTGACCTACATGGTAGCTACGTGATCATTGCATGATCAGCCACGTGATCAGTGCATGATAGCCACGTGATCAGTGCATGATCAGTCACGTGATCAGTGCATGATCAGTCACGTGATCAGTGCATGATCAGCCACGTGATCAGTGCATGATCAGTCACGTGATCAGTGCATGATCAGCCACGTGATCAGTGCATGATCAGTCACGTGATCAGTGCATGATACAGACGTGATCAGTGCATGATCAGTCACGTGATCAGTGCATGATCAGCCACGTGATCAGTGCATGATCAGTCACGTGATCAGTGCATGATCAGTCACGTGACCAGTACATGGTAGCCATGATCAGTGCATGATCAGCCACGTGATCAGTGCATGATAGCCACGTGATCAGTGCATGATCAGTCACGTGATCAGTGCATGATCAGTCACGTGATCAGTACATGGTAGCTCGTGATCATGCATGATCAGCCACGTGATCAGTGCATGATAGCCACGTGATCAGTGCATGATCAGTCACGTGATCAGTGCATGATCAGTCACGTGATCAGTGCATGATCAGCCACGTGATCAGTGCATGATCAGTCACGTGATCAGTGCATGATCAGCCACGTGATCAGTGCATGATCAGTCACGTGATCAGTGCATGATCAGCCACGTGATCAGTGCATGATAGCCACGTGATCAGTGCATGATCAGTCACGTGATCAGTGCATGATCAGTCACGTGATCAGTGCATGATCAGCCACGTGATCAGTGCATGATCAGCCACGTGATCAGTGCATGATCAATTACGTGATCAGTGCATGATCAGTCA
The DNA here is from genome assembly GCF_032452875.1 of Bos javanicus. Lineage (NCBI taxonomy): Eukaryota > Metazoa > Chordata > Mammalia > Artiodactyla > Bovidae > Bos > Bos javanicus. The sequence continues at coordinate 83,035 of NW_026894292.1, read as the reverse complement.
CGTGATCAGTGCATGATAGCTACGTGATCAGTGCATGATCAGCCACGTGATCAGTGCATGATAGCCACGTGATCAGTGCATGATAGCCACGTGATCAGTGCATGATCAGTCACGTGATCAGTGCATGATCAGCCACGTGATCAGTGCATGATCATCCACGTGATCAGTGCATGATCAGCCACGTGATCAGTGCATGATAGCCACGTGATCAGTGCATGATCAGTCACGTGATCATGTGTGATCAGCCACGTGATCAGTGCATGATCAGCCACGTGATCAGTGCATGATCAGCCACGTGATCAGTGCATGATCAGTCACGTGATCATGGCACGTGATCAGTGCATGATCAGCCACGTGATCAGTGCATGATCAGCCACGTGATCAGTGCATGATCAGCCACGTGATCAGTGCATGATCAGTCACGTGATCAGTGCATGATCAGCCACGTGATCAGTGCATGATCAGCCACGTGAACAGTGCATGATCAGCCACGTGATCAGTGCATGATATCACGTGATCAGTGCATGATCAGTCACGTGATCAGTGTATGATCAGCCACGTGAACAGTGCATGCTCAGTCACGTGATCTGGGCCTGCTGAGCTGCGTGATTACTGTCTGCTCATCTGCTTGACAATTGCCAGCTGAGCTGCACGATTCCTGCCTGTCATCTGCTTGACAATTGCCAGCTGTGCTGCGTAATTCCTGCCTGCTCAGCTGCTTGATTATTGCCAGCTGAGCAGCATGATTCCTCACAGCTGAGTTCCATGATTATTGCCTGCTGACTGTTTGATTCGTGCCTACTCAGCTCTTTGTTTATTGCCTCCAGAGGCACATGATCAGTGTATGATAGCAAACATGATCAGCGCATGATCAGTCACATGATCAGCGCCATTAAGTCACGTGATCACTACATGATAGTCATGTGATCAGTCCATGCTCAGTCACGGTATCAGTGCATGATCAGCCACGTGATCAGTGCATGATCTGTCACATGATTAGTGTATGATCATCCACGTGATCAGTGCATGGGCAGTCATGTGATCAGTGCATGATATAGACGTGATCAGTGCATGATCAGTCTCGTGATCAGTGCATGATAGCCACGTGATCAGTGCATGATCAGTCACCTGATGGGTGTATGATCATTCACGTGACCTGTACATGGTAGCTACATGATCATTGCATGATCAGCCACGTGAGTAGTGCATGATAGCCACGTGATCACTGCATGATCAGTCACGTGATCAGTGCATGATCAGTCATGTGACCAGTACATGGTAGCTGCGTGATCATGGCATGATCAGCCACGTGAGCAGTGCATGATAGCCACGTGATCAGTGCATGATCAGTCACGTGATCAGTGCATGATCAGTCACGTGATCAGTGCATGATCAGCCACGTGATCAGTGCATGATCAGGCACGTGATCAGTGTATGTCAGCCACGTGATCAGTGCATGATAGCCACGTGATCAGTGCATGATCAGTCACGTGATCAGTGCATGATCAGTTATGTGATCAGTGCATGATCAGCCACGTGATCAGTGCATGATCAGCCACGTGATCAGTGCATGATCAATTACGTGATCAGTGCATGATCAGTCACGTGACCAGTACATGGTAGCTACGTGATCATTGCCTGATCAGCCACGTGATCAGTGCATGATAGCCACGTGATCAGTGCATGATAGCCACGTGATCAGTGCATGATCAGTCATGTGATACGTGTGTGATCAGCCACGTGATCAGTGCATGATATCCACGTGATCAGTGCATGACAGCCACGTGATCAGTGCATGAGAGCCACGTGATCAGTGCATGATCAGTCACGTGATACATGTGTGATCAGCCACGTGATCAGTGCATGATGAGCCACGTGATCAGTGCATGATCAATTACGTGATCAGTGCATGATCAGTCACGTGACCAGTACATGGTTGCTACGTGATCGTTGCATGATCAGCCACGTGAGCAGTGCATGATAGCCACGTGATCAGTGCATGATCAGTCACGTGATCAGCATGATCAGTCACGTGAACAGTGCATGATCATTTCACGTGATCTTTGCATGATCAGTCACGTGACCAGTATATGGTTGCTACGTGATCATTCCATGACGAGCCACGTGAGCAGTGCATGATAGCCACGTGATGTGTGCATGAGTTACGTGAGCAGAGTATGATCAGCCACGTGATCAGTGCATGAGTGCCACGTGATCAGTGCATGATATGTCACGTGACAGTGTGTGATCAGCCACGTGATCAGTGCATGATAGCCACGTGATCAGTGCATGATCAGTTACGTGAGCAGTGTATGATCAGCCACGTGATCAGTGCATGGTCAGACACGTGAACAGTGTATGATCAGCCACGTGATCAGTGCATGATATCCAAGTGATCAGTGCATGATCATCACGTGATCAGTGCATGATCAGCCACGTGAACAGTGCATGCTCAGTCACGTGATCTGGGCCTGCTGAGCTGCGTGATTACTGTCTGCTCATCTGCTTGACAATTGCCAGCTGAGCTGCACGATTCCTGCCTGTCATCTGCTTGACAATTGCCAGCTGTGCTGCGTAATTCCTGCCTGCTCAGCTGCTTGATTATTGCCAGCTGAGCAGCATGATTCCTCACACCTGAGTTCCATGATTATTGCCTGCTGACTGTTTGATTCGTGCCTACTCAGCTCTTTGTTTATTGCCTCCAGAGGCACATGATCAGTGTATGATAGCAAACATGATCAGCGCATGATCAGTCACATGATCAGCGCCATTAAGTCACGTGATCACTACATGATAGTCATGTGATCAGTCCATGCTCAGTCACGGTATCAGTGCATGATCAGCCACGTGATCAGTGCATGATCTGTCACATGATTAGTGTATGATCATCCACGCGATCAGTGCATGGGCAGTCATGTGATCAGTGCATGATATAGACGTGATCAGTGCATGATCAGTCTCGTGATCAGTGCATGATAGCCACGTGATCAGTGCATGATCAGTCACCTGATGGGTGTATGATCATTCACGTGACCTGTACATGGTAGCTACATGATCATTGCATGATCAGCCACGTGAGTAGTGCATGATAGCCACGTGATCACTGCATGATCAGTCACGTGATCAGTGCATGATCAGTCATGTGACCAGTACATGGTAGCTGCGTGATCATGGCATGATCAGCCACGTGAGCAGTGCATGATAGCCACGTGATCAGTGCATGATCAGACACGTGATCAGTGCATGATCAGTCACGTGATCAGTGCATGATCAGCCACGTGATCAGTGCATGATCAGGCACGTGATCAGTGCATGTCCAGCCACGTGATCAGTGCATGATAGCCACGTGATCAGTGCATGATCAGTCACGTGATCAGTGCATGATCAGCCACGTGATCAGTGCATGATCAGCCACATGATCAGTGCATGATCAATTACGTGATCAGTGCATGATCAGTCACGTGACCAGTACATGGTAGCTACGTGATCATTGCATGATCAGCCACGTGATCAGTGCATGATAGCCACGTGATCAGTGCATGATAGCCACGTGATCAGTGCATGATCAGTCATGTGATACGTGTGTGATCAGCCACGTGATCAGTGCATGATATCCACGTGATCAGTGCATGACAGCCACGTGATCAGTGCATGAGAGCCACGTGATCAGTGCATGATCAGTCACGTGATACATGTGTGATCAGCCACGTGATCAGTGCATGATGAGCCACGTGATCAGTGCATGATCAATTACGTGATCAGTGCATGATCAGTCACGTGACCAGTACATGGTTGCTACGTGATCGTTGCATGATCAGCCACGTGAGCAGAGCATGATAGCCACGTGATCAGTGCATGATCAGTCACGTGATCAGTACATGATCAGTCACGTGAACAGTGCATGATCATTTACGTGATCTTTGCATGATCAGTCACGTGACCAGTATATGGTTGCTACGTGATCATTCCATGACGAGCCACGTGAGCAGTGCATGATAGCCACGTGATGTGTGCATGAGTTACGTGAGCAGAGTATGATCAGCCACGTGATCAGTGCATGAGTGCCACGTGATCAGTGCATGATATGTCACGTGACAGGTGTGTGATCAGCCACGTGAACAGTGCATGTTCAGCCACGTGATCAGTGCATGATAGCCACGTGATCAGTGCATGATCAGTTACGTGAGCAGTGTATGATCAGCCACGTGATCAGTGCATGGTCAGACACGTGAACAGTGTATGATCAGCCACGTGATCAGTGCATGATATCCAAGTGATCAGTGCATGATCATCACGTGATCAGTGTATGATCAGCCACGTGAACAGTGCATGCTCAGTCACGTGATCTGGGCCTGCTGAGCTGCGTGATTACTGTCTGCTCATCTGCTTGACAATTGCCAGCTGAGCTGCACGATTCCTGCCTGTCATCTGCTTGACAATTGCCAGCTGTGCTGCGTAATTCCTGCCTGCTCAGCTGCTTGATTATTGCCAGCTGAGCAGCATGATTCCTCACACCTGAGTTCCATGATTATTGCCTGCTGACTGTTTGATTCGTGCCTACTCAGCTCTTTGTTTATTGCCTCCAGAGGCACATGATCAGTGTATGATAGCAAACATGATCAGCGCATGATCAGTCACATGATCAGCGCCATTAAGTCACGTGATCACTACATGATAGTCATGTGATCAGTCCATGCTCAGTCACGGTATCAGTGCATGATCAGCCACGTGATCAGTGCATGATCTGTCACAAGATTAGTGTATGATCATCCACGTGATCAGTGCATGGGCAGTCATGTGATCAGTGCATGATATAGACGTGATCAGTGCATGATCAGTCTCGTGATCAGTGCATGATAGCCACGCGATCAGTGCATGATCAGTCACCTGATGGGTGTATGATCATTCACGTGACCTGTACATGGTAGCTACATGATCATTGCATGATCAGCCACGTGAGTAGTGCATGATAGCCACGTGATCACATGATCAGTCACGTGATCAGTGCATGATCAGTCATGTGACCAGTACATGGTAGCTGCGTGATCGCATGATCAGCCACGTGAGCAGTGCATGATAGCCACGTGATCAGTGCATGATCAGACACGTGATCAGTGCATGATCAGTCACGTGATCAGTGCATGATCAGCCACGTGATCAGTGCATGATCAGGCACGTGATCAGTGCATGTCAGCCACGTGATCAGTGCATGATAGCCACGTGATCAGTGCATGATCAGTCACGTGATCAGTGCATGATCAGTTATGTGATCAGTGCATGATCAGCCACGTGATCAGTGCATGATCAGCCATGATCAGTGCATGATCAATTACGTGATCAGTGCATGATCAGTCACGTGACCAGTACATGGTAGCTACGTGATCATTGCCTGATCAGCCACGTGATCAGTGCATGATAGCCACGTGATCAGTGCATGATAGCCACGTGATCAGTGCATGATCAGTCATGTGATACGTGTGTGATCAGCCACATGATCAGTGCATGATATCCACGTGATCAGTGCATGACAGCCACGTGATCAGTGCATGAGAGCCACGTGATCAGTGCATGATCAGTCACGTGATACATGTGTGATCAGCCACGTGATCAGTGCATGATGAGCCACGTGATCAGTGCAGGATCAATTACGTGATCAGTGCATGATCAGTCACGTGACCAGTACATGGTTGCTACGTGATCGTTGCATGATCAGCCACGCGAGCAGTGCATGATAGCCACGTGATCAGTGCATGATCAGTCACGTGATCAGTACATGATCAGTCACGTGAACAGTGCATGATCATTTACGTGATCTGTGCATGATCAGTCACGTGACCAGTATATGGTAGCTACGTGATCATTCCATGACGAGCCACGTGAGCAGTGCATGATAGCCACGTGATGTGTGCATGAGTTACGTGAGCAGAGTATGATCAGCCACGTGATCAGTGCATGAGTGCCACGTGATCAGTGCATGATATGTCACGTGACAGGTGTGTGATCAGCCACGTGATCAGTGCATGATCAGCCACGTGATCAGTGCATGATAGCCACGTGATCAGTGCATGATCAGTCACGTGATCAGTGCATGATCAGCCACGTGATCAGTGCATGATCAGACACGTGATCAGTGTATGATCAGCCACGTGATCAGTGCATGCTCAGTCACGTGATCAGGGCCTGCTGAGCTGCGTGATTACTGTCTGCTCATCTGCTTGACAATTGCCAGCTGAGCTGCACGATTCCTGCCTGCTCAGCTGCTTGATTATTGCCAGCTGAGCAGCATGATTCCTCACACCTGAGTTCCATGATTATTGCCTGCTGACTGTTTGATTCGTGCCTACTCAGCTCTTTGTTTATTGCCTCCAGAGGCACATGATCAGTGTATGATAGCAAACATGATCAGTGCATGATCAGTCACATGATCAGCGCCATTAAGTCACGTGATCACTACATGATAGTCATGTGATCAGTCCATGCTCAGTCACGGTATCAGTGCATGATCAGCCACGTGATCAGTGCATGATCTGTCACATGATTAGTGTATGATCATCCACGTGATCAGTGCATGGGCAGTCATGTGATCAGTGCATGATATAGACGTGATCAGTGCATGATCAGTCACGTGATCAGTGTATGATCAGTCACGTGACCAGTACATGGTAGCTACACGTGATCATTGCATGATCAGCCACGTGAGTAGTGCATGATAGCCACGTGATCAGTGCATGATCAGTCACGTGATCAGTGCATGATCAGTCATGTGACCAGTACATGGTAGCTGCGTGATCATGCATGATCAGCCACGTGATCAGTGCATGATAGCCACGTGATCAGTGCATGATCAGTCACGTGATCAGTGCATGATCAGTCACGTGATCAGTGCATGATCAGCCACGTGATCAGTGCATGATCAGCCACGTGATCAGTGCATGATCAATTACGTGATCAGTGCATGATCAGTCATGATCAGTACATGCAGCTCGTGATCAGTGCATGATCAGCCACGTGATCAGTGCATGATAGCCACGTGATCAGTGCATGATCAGCCACGTGATCAGTGCATGATCAGTCATGTGATACGAGTGTGATCAGCCACGTGATCAGTGCATGATAGCCACGTGATCAGTGCATGATCAGCCACGTGATCAGTGCATGATAGCCACGTGATCAGTGCATGATCAGTCACGTGATACATGTGTGATCAGCCACGTGATCAGTGCATGATAGCCACGTGATCAGTGCATGATCAGTTACGTGATCAGTGCATGATCAGTCACGTGATCAGTGCATGGTCAGCACGTGATCAGTGCATGATCAGCCACGTGATCAGTGCATGATAGCCACGTGATCAGTGCATGATCAGTCACGTGATCAGTGCATGATCAGCCACGTGAACAGTGCATGCTCAGTCACGTGATCTGGGCCTGCTGAGCTGCGTGATTACTGTCTGCTCATCTGCTTGACAATTGCCAGCTGAGCTGCACGATTCCTGCCTGTCATCTGCTTGACAATCGCCAGCTGTGCTGCGTAATTCCTGCCTGCTCAGCTGCTTGATTATTGCCAGCTGAGCAGCATGATTCCTCACACCTGAGTTCCATGATTATTGCCTGCTGACTGTTTGATTCGTGCCTACTCAGCTCTTTGTTTATTGCCTCCAGAGGCACATGATCAGTGCATGATAGCAAACATGATCAGCGCATGATCAGTCACATGATCAGCGCCATTAAGTCACGTGATCACTACATGATAGTCATGTGATCAGTCCATGCTCAGTCACGGTATCAGTGCATGATCAGCCACGTGATCAGTGCATGATCTGTCACATGATTAGTGTATGATCATCCACGTGATCAGTGCATGGGCAGTCATGTGATCAGTGCATGATATAGACGTGATCAGTGCATGATCAGTCTCGTGATCAGTGCATGATAGCCACGTGATCAGTGCATGATCAGTCACCTGATGGGTGTATGATCATTCACGTGACCTGTACATGGTAGCTACATGATCATTGCATGATCAGCCACGTGAGTAGTGCATGATAGCCACGTGATCACTGCATGATCAGTCACGTGATCAGTGCATGATCAGTCATGTGACCAGTACATGGTAGCTGCGTGATCATGCATGATCAGCCACGTGAGCAGTGCATGATAGCCACGTGATCAGTGCATGATCAGACACTGATCAGTGCATGATCAGTCACGTGATCAGTGCATGATCAGCCACGTGATCAGTGCATGATCAGTCACGTGATCAGTGCATGATCAGCCACGTGATCAGTGCATGATAGCCACGTGATCAGTGCATGATCAGTCACGTGATCAGTGCATGATCAGTCATGTGATCAGTGCATGATCAGCCACGTGATCAGTGCATGATCAGCCACGTGATCAGTGCATGATCAATTACGTGATCAGTGCATGATCAGTCACGTGATCAGTACATGATAGCTACGTGATCATTGCATGATCAGCCACGTGATCAGTGCATGATAGCCACGTGATCAGTGCATGATCAGCCACGTGATCAGTGCATGATAGCCACGTGATCAGTGCATGATCAGTCATGTGATCGTGTGATCAGCCACGTGATCAGTGCATGATAGCCACGTGATCAGTGCATGACAGCCACGTGATCAGTGCATGAGAGCCACGTGATCAGTGCATGATCAGTCACGTGATCATGTGTGATCAGCCACGTGATCAGTGCATGATCAGCCACGTGATCAGTGCATGATCAATTACGTGATCAGTGCATGATCAGTCACGTGATCAGTGCATGGTTACATGCGTGATCGTGCATGATCAGCCACGTGAGCAGTGCATGATAGCCACGTGATCAGTGCATGATCAGTCACGTGATCAGTGCATGATCAGCCACGTGAACAGTGCATGATCATTTACGTGATCTTTGCATACGTGATCAGTCACGCTACCAGTATATGGTTGCTACGATCATTCCGCATTTCAGCCACGCTGAGTGCATGATAGCCACGTGATGTGCATGAGTTACGTGATCAGTGCATGATCAGCCACGATCAGTGCATGAGTGCCACGCGATCAGTGCATGATATGTCATGACAGTGTGTGATCAGCCACGTGATCAGTGCATGATCAGCCACGTGATCAGTGCATGATAGCCACGCGATCAGTGCATGATCAGCCACGTGATCAGTGCATGATCAGCCACGTGATCAGTGCATGATCAGTCACGTGATCAGTGCATGATCAGTCACGTGATCAGTGCATGATAGCTCACGTGATCAGTGCATGATCAGCCACGTGATCAGTGCATGATAGCCACGTGATCAGTGCATGATCAGCCACGTGATCAGTGCATGATCAGTCACGTGATGTCGTGCATTCAGCCACGTGATCAGTGCATGATAGCCACGTGATCAGTGCATGATCAGCCACGTGATCAGTGCATGATAGCCACGTGATCAGTGCATGATCAGTCACGTGATCAGTGCATGATCAGCCACGTGATCAGTGCATGATCAGCCACGTGATCAGTGCATGATCAATTACGTGATCAGTGCATGATCAGCCACGTGACCAGTACATGGTTGCACGCGATCGCATGATCAGCCACGTGATCAGTGCATGATAGCCACGTGATCAGTGCATGATCAGTGTGATCAGTGCATGATCAGTCCATGATCAGTGCATGATCAGTCACGTGATCAGTGCATGATCAGTCACGTGACTCAGTGCATGGTAGCCACGTGATCAGTGCATGACAGCCACGTGATCAGTGCATGATAGCCACGCGATCAGTGCATGATCAGTCACGTGATCAGTGTGATCAGCCACGTGATCAGTGCATGATCAGCCACGTGATCAGTGCATGATCAGCCACGTGATCAGTGCATGATCAGTCACGTGATCAGTGCATGACAGTTACGTGATCAGTGCATGATCAGCCACGTGATCAGTGCATGATCAGCCACGTGATCAGTGCATGATCAGTCACGTGATCAGTGCATGATCAGTCACGTGATCAGTGCATGATAGTCACGTGATCAGTGCATGATCAGCCACGTGATCAGTGCATGATAGCCACGTGATCAGTGCATGATCAGCCACGTGATCAGTGCATGATCAGTCATGATCAGTGTGATCAGCCACGTGATCAGTGCATGATCAGCCACGTGATCAGTGCATGATCAGCCACGTGATCAGTGCATGATCAGTCACGTGATCAGTGCATGATCAGCCACGTGATCAGTGCATGATCAGCCACGTGATCAGTGCATGATCAGTTACGTGATCAGTGCATGATCAGTCACGTGACCAGTACATGGTAGCTACGTGATCAGTGCATGATCAGCCACGTGATCAGTGCATGATAGCCACGTGATCAGTGCATGATCAGTCACGTGATCAGTGCATGATCAGTCACGTGATCATGCGATCACGATCAGTGCATGATCAGTCACGTGACCAGTATATGATAGCTACGTGATCAGTGCATGATCAGCCACGATCAGTGCATGATAGCCACGTGATCAGTGCATGAGCACGTGATCAGTGCATGATCAGCCACGTGATCAGTGCATGATAGCCACGTGATCAGTGCATGATAGCCACGTGACAGTGTGCATGATCAGCCACGTGATCAGTGCATGATCAGCCACGTGATCAGTGCATGATAGCCACGTGATCAGTGCATGATCAGCCACGTGATCAGTGCATGATCAGCCACGTGATCAGTGCATGATCAGTCACGTGATCAGTGCATGATCAGCACGTGATCAGTGCATGATCAGCCACGTGATCAGTGCATGATAGCCACGTGATCAGTGCATGATCAGCCACGTGATCAGTGCATGATCAGTCACGTGATCAGTGCATGATCAGCCACGTGATCAGTGCATGATCAGCCACGTGATCAGTGCATGATCAGCCACGTGATCAGTGCATGATCAGTCACGTGATCAGTGCATGATCAGCCACGTGATCAGTGCATGATAGCCACGTGATCAGTGCATGATCAGCCACGTGATCAGTGCATGATCAGCCACGCGATCAGTGCATGATCAGCCACGTGATCAGTGCATGATCAGCCACGTGATCAGTGCATGATAGCCACGTGATCAGTGCATGATCAGTCACGTGATCAGTGCATGATCAGTCACGTGATCAGTGCATGATCAGTTACGTGATCAGTGCATGATCAGTCACGTGACCAGTATATGGTTGCTACGTGATCATTCCATGACAGCCACGTGAGCAGTGCATGATAGCCACGTGATGTGTGCATGAGTTACGTGAGCAGTGTATGATCAGCCATCAGTGCATGAGTGCCACGTGATCTGCATGATATGTCACGTGATCAGTGTGTGATCAGCCACGTGAACAGTGCATGTTCAGCCACGTGATCAGTGCATGATAGCCACGTGATCAGTGCATGATCAGTTACGTGAGCAGTGCATGATCAGCCACGTGATCAGTGCATGGTCAGACACGTGATCAGTGCATGATCAGCCAGATACATGATCAGTGCATGATCATCACGTGATCAGTGTATGATCAGCCACGTGAACAGTGCATGCTCAGTCACGTGATCAGGGCCTGCTGAGCTGCGTGATTACTGTCTGCTCATCTGCTTGACAATTGCCAGCTGAGCTGCACGATTCCTGCCTGTCATCTGCTTGACAATTGCCAGCTGTGCTGCGTAATTCCTGCCTCTCAGCTGCTTGATTATTGCCAGCTGAGCAGCATGATTCCTCACACCTGAGTTCCATGATTATTGCCTGCTGACTGTTTGATTCGTGCCTACTCAGCTCTTTGTTTATTGCCTCCAGAGGCACATGATCAGTGTATGATAGCAAACATGATCAGTGCATGATCAGTCACATGATCAGCGCCATTAAGTCACGTGATCACTACATGATAGTCATGTGATCAGTCCATGCTCAGTCACGGTATCAGTGCATGATCAGCCACGTGATCAGTGCATGATCTGTCACATGATTAGTGTATGATCATCCACGTGATCAGTGCATGGGCAGTCATGTGATCAGTGCATGATATAGACGTGATCAGTGCATGATCAGTCTCGTGATCAGTGCATGATAGCCACGTGATCAGTGCATGATCAGTCACCTGATGGGTGTATGATCATTCACGTGACCGTACATGGTAGCTACATGATCATTGCATGATCAGCCACGTGAGTAGTGCATGATAGCCACGTGATCAGTGCATGATCAGTCACGTGATCAGTGCATGATCAGTCATGTGACCAGTACATGGTAGCTGCGTGATCATGCATGATCAGCCACGTGAGCAGTGCATGATAGCCACGTGATCAGTGCATGATCAGTCACGTGATCAGTGCATGATCAGTCACGTGATCAGTGCATGATCAGCCACGATCAGTGCATGATCAGGCACGTGATCAGTGTATGTCAGCCAAGTGATCAGTGCATGATAGCCACGTGATCAGTGCATGATCAGTCACGTGATCAGTGCATGATCAGCACGTGATCAGTGCATGATCAGCCACGATCAGTGCATGATCAGCCACATGATCAGTGCATGATCAGCCACGTGATCAGTGCATGATCAGTCACGTGATCAGTACATGGTAGCTACGTGATCATTGCTGATCAGCCACGTGATCAGTGCATGATAGCCACGTGATCAGTGCATGATCAGCCACGTGATCAGTGCATGATAGCCACGATCAGTGCATGATCAGTCATGTGATACGGTGTGATCAGCCACGTGATCAGTGCATGATATCCACGTGATCAGTGCATGACAGCCACGTGATCAGTGCATGAGCCACGTGATCAGTGCATGATCAGTCACGTGATACATGTGTGATCAGCCACGTGATCAGTGCATGATGAGCCACGTGATCAGTGCAGGATCAATTGTGATCAGTGCATGATCAGTCACGTGACCAGTACATGGTTGCTACGTGATCGTTGCATGATCAGCCACGTGAGCAGAGCATGATAGCCACGTGATCAGTGCATGATCAGTCACGTGATCAGTACATGATCAGTCACGTGAACAGTGCATGATCATTTACGTGATCTTGCATGATCAGTCACGTGACCAGTATATGGTTGCTACGTGATCATTCCATGACGAGCCACGTGAGCAGTGCATGATAGCCACGTGATGTGTGCATGAGTTACGTGAGCAGAGTATGATCAGCCACGTGATCAGTGCATGAGTGCCACGTGATCAGTGCATGATATGTCACGTGACAGGTGTGTGATCAGCCACGTGAACAGTGCATGTTCAGCCACGTGATCAGTGCATGATAGCCACGTGATCAGTGCATGATCAGTTACGTGAGCAGTGTATGATCAGCCACGTGATCAGTGCATGGTCAGACACGTGAACAGTGTATGATCAGCCACGTGATCAGTGCATGATATCCAAGTGATCAGTGCATGATCATCACGTGATCAGTGTATGATCAGCCACGTGAACAGTGCATGCTCAGTCACGTGATCTGGGCCTGCTGAGCTGCGTGATTACTGTCTGCTCATCTGCTTGACAATTGCCAGCTGAGCTGCACGATTCCTGCCTGTCATCTGCTTGACAATTGCCAGCTGTGCTGCGTAATTCCTGCCTGCTCAGCTGCTTGATTATTGCCAGCTGAGCAGCATGATTCCTCACACCTGAGTTCCATGATTATTGCCTGCTGACTGATTCGTGCCTACTCAGCTCTTTGTTTATTGCCTCCAGAGGCACATGATCAGTGTATGATAGCAAACATGATCAGCGCATGATCAGTCACATGATCAGCGCCATTAAGTCACGTGATCACTACATGATAGTCATGTGATCAGTCCATGCTCAGTCACGGTATCAGTGCATGATCAGCCACGTGATCAGTGCATGATCTGTCACATGATTAGTGTATGATCATCAACGTGATCAGTGCATGGGCAGTCATGTGATCAGTGCATGATATAGATGTGATCAGTGCATGATCAGTCTCGTGATCAGTGCATGATAGCCACGTGATCAGTGCATGATCAGTCACGTGATGGGTGCATGATCAGCCACGTGATCAGTGCATGATCAGTTACGTGATCAGTGCATGATCAGCCACGTGATCAGTGCATGATCAGCCACGTGATCAGTGCATGATCAGCCACGTGATCAGTGCATGATAGCACGTGATCAGTGCATGATCAGCCACGTGATCAGCATGATCAGCCACGTGATCAGTGCATGATCAGCCACGTGATCAGTGCATGATCAGCCACGTGATCAGTGCATGATCAGTCACGTGACCAGTGCATGGTAGCCACGTGATCAGTGCATGATCAGCCACGTGATCAGTGCATGATCAGCCACGTGATCAGTGCATGATAGCCACGTGATCAGTGCATGATCAGTCACGTGATAGTGTATGATCAGCCACGTGATCAGTGCATGATAGCCACGTGATCAGTGCATGATCAGCCACGCGATCAGTGCATGATAGCCACGTGATCAGTGCATGATCAGTCACGTGATCATGCATGATCAGCCACGTGATCAGTGCATGATCAATTACGCGATCAGTGCATGATCAGCCACGTGACCAGTACATGGTAGCTACGTGATCTGGTGCGATCAGCCACTGAGTAGTGCATGATAGCCACGTGATCAGTGCATGATCAGCCACGTGATCAGTGCATGATCAGTCACGTGATCAGTGCATGATCATTCACGATCAGTGCATGATCAGTCACGTGAGCCAGTGCATGATAGCCACGATCAGTGCATGACAGTTACGTGAGCAGTGCATGAGCCACGGATGTGTACAGAGTTACGTGAGCAGTGTATGATCAGCCACGTGATCAGTGCATGATATCCAAATGATCAGTGCATGATCAGTCACGTGATCAGTGTGTGATCAGCCACGTGAACAGTGCATGCTCAGTCACGTGATCTGGGCCTGCTGAGCTGCGTGATTACTGTCTGCTCATCTGCTTGACAATTGCCAGCTGAGCTGCACGATTCCTGCCTGTCATCTGCTTGACAATTGCCAGCTGTGCTGCGTAATTCCTGCCTGCTCAGCTGCTTGATTATTGCCAGCTGAGCAGCATGATTCCTCACACCTGAGTTCCATGATTATTGCCTGCTGACTGTTTGATTCGTGCCTACTCAGCTCTTTGTTTATTGCCTCCAGAGGCACATGATCAGTGTATGATAGCAAACATGATCAGCGCATGATCAGTCACATGATCAGCGCCATTAAGTCACGTGATCACTACATGATAGTCATGTGATCAGTCCATGCTCAGTCACGGTATCAGTGCATGATCAGCCACGTGATCAGTGCATGATCTGTCACATGATTAGTGTATGATCATCCACGTGATCAGTGCATGGGCAGTCATGTGATCAGTGCATGATATAGACGTGATCAGTGCATGATCAGTCACGTGATCAGTGCATGATAGCCACGTGATCAGTGCATGATCAGTCACCTGATGGGTGTATGATCATTCACGTGACCTGTACATGGTAGCTACATGATCATTGCATGATCAGCCACGTGAGTAGTGCATGATAGCCACGTGATCACTGCATGATCAGTCACGTGATCAGTGCATGATCAGTCATGTGACCAGTACATGGTAGCTGCGTGATCATGCATGATCAGCCACGTGAGCAGTGCATGATAGCCACGTGATCAGTGCATGATCAGTCACGTAGATCAGTGCATGATCAGTCACGTGATCAGTGCATGATCAGCCACGTGATCAGTGCATGATCAGTCACGCGATCAGTGCATGATCAGCCACGTGATCAGTGCATGATCAGGCACGTGATCAGTGCATGATCAGCCACGTGATCAGTGCATGATCAGCCACGTGATCAGTGCATGATCAGCCACGTGATCAGTGCATGATCAGCCACGTGATCAGTGCATGATCATGCTCACGTGATCAGTGCATGATCAGCACCACGTGATCAGTGCATGATAGCCACGTGATCAGTGCATGATAGCCACGTGATCAGTGCATGATCAGCCACGCGATCAGTGCATGATCAGTCACGTGATAGTGTGTGATCAGCCACGTGATCAGTGCATGATAGCCACGTGATCAGTGCATGATCAGCCACGTGATCAGTGCATGATAGCCACGTGATCAGTGCATGATCAGTCACGTGATACATGCGTGTGATCAGCCACGTGATCAGTGCATGATAGCCACGTGATCAGTGCATGATCAGCCACGTGATCAGTGCATGATCAGTCACGTGACAGTACATGGTTGCCACGTGATCGTGCATGATCAGCCACGTGAGCAGTGCATGATAGCCACGTGATCAGTGCATGATCAGTCACGTGATCAGTGCATGATCAGTCACGTGATCAGTGCATGATCATTTACGTGATCAGTGCATGATCAGTCACGTTACCAGTATATGGTTGCACGTGATCAGTGCATGATCAGCCACGTGAGCAGTGCATGATAGCCACGTGATGTGTGCATGACACGTGATCAGTGTATGATCAGCCACGTGATCAGTGCATGAGTGCCACGTGATCAGTGCATGATCAGTCACGTGATCAGTGTATGATCAGCCACGCGAACAGTGCATGCTCAGTCACGTGATCAGGGCCTGCTGAGCTGCGATTACTGTCTGCTCATCTGCTTGACAATTGCCAGCTGAGCTGCACGATTCTGCCTGTCATCTGCTTGACAATTGCCAGCTGTGCTGCTAATTCCTGCCTGCTCAGCTGCTTGATTATTGCCAGCTGAGCAGCATGATTCTCACACCTGAGTTCCATGATTATTGCCTGCTGACTGTTTGATTCGTGCCTACTCAGCTCTTTGTTTATTGCCTCCAGAGGCACATGATCAGTGTATGATAGCAAACATGACCAGCGCATGATCAGTCACATGATCAGCGCCATTAAGTCACGTGATCACTACATGATAGTCATGTGATCAGTCCATGCTCAGTCACGGTATCAGTGCATGATCAGCCACGTGATCAGTGCATGATCTGTCACATGATTAGTGTATGATCATCCACGTGATCAGTGCATGGGCAGTCATGTGATCAGTGCATGATATAGACGTGATCAGTGCATGATCAGTCACGTGATCAGTGCATGATAGCCACGTGATCAGTGCATGATCAGTCACCTGATGGGTGTATGATCATTCACGTGACCTGTACATGGTAGCTACATGATCATTGCATGATCAGCCACGTGAGTAGTGCATGATAGCCACGTGATCACTGCATGATCAGTCACGTGATCAGTGCATGATCAGTCATGTGACCAGTACATGGTAGCTGCGATCATGCATGATCAGCCACGTGAGCAGTGCATGATAGCCACGTGATCAGTGCATGATCAGTCACGTGATCAGTGCATGATCAGTCACGTGATCAGTGCATGATCAGCCACGTGATCAGTGCATGACCAGGCACGTGATCAGTATGTCAGCCAAGTGATCAGTGCATGATAGCCACGATCAGTGCATGATCAGTCACGATCAGTGCATGATCAGCCACGTGATCAGTGCATGACCAGCATGATCAGTGCATGATCAGCCATGATCAGTGCATGATAGCCACGTGATCAGTGCATGATCAGTACGTGATCAGTGCATGATCAGTTACGTGATCAGTGCATGATCAGCCACGTGATCAGTGCATGATCAGCCACGTGATCAGTGCATGATCAGTTACGTGATCAGTGCATGATCAGTCACGTGACCAGTACATGTAGCTACGGATCAGCCGTCATGATCAGCCACGTGATCAGTGCATGATAGCCACGTGATCAGTGCATTATAGCCACGTGATCAGTGCATGATCAGTCATGGATACAGTGTGTGATCAGCCACGTGATCAGTGCATGATATCCACGTGATCAGTGCATGACAGCCACGTGATCAGTGCATGAGAGCCACGTGATCAGTGCATGATCAGTCACGTGATACAGTGTGATCAGCCACGTGATCAGTGCATGATGAGCCACGTGATCAGTGCAGGATCAATTACGTGATCAGTGCATGATCAGTCACGTGACCAGTACATGGTTGCTACGTGATCGTTGCATGATCAGCCACGTGAGCAGAGCATGATAGCACGTGATCAGTGCATGATCAGTCACGTGATCAGTACATGATCAGTCACGTGAACAGTGCATGATCATTTACGTGATCTTTGCATGATCAGTCACGTGACCAGTATATGGTTGCTACGCGATCATTCCATGACGAGCCACGTGAGCAGTGCATGATAGCCACGTGATGTGCATGAGTTACGTGAGCAGAGTATGATCAGCCACGTGATCAGTGCATGAGTGCCACGATCAGTGCATGATATGTCACGTGATAGGTGTGTGATCAGCCACGTGATCAGTGCATGTTAGCCACGTGATCAGTGCATGATCAGTTACGTGAGCAGTGCATGATCAGCCACGTGATCAGTGCATGGTCAGACACGAACAGTGTATGATCAGCCACGTGATCAGTGCATGATATCCAAGTGATCAGTGCATGATCATCACGTGATCAGTGTATGATCAGCCACGTGAACAGTGCATGCTCAGTCACGTGATCTGGGCCTGCTGAGCTGCGTGATTACTGTCTGCTCATCTGCTTGACAATTGCCAGCTGAGCTGCACGATTCCTGCCTGTCATCTGCTTGACAATTGCCAGCTGTGCTGCGTAATTCCTGCCTGCTCAGCTGCTTGATTATTGCCAGCTGAGCAGCATGATTCCTCACACCTGAGTTCCATGATTATTGCCTGCTGACTGTTTGATTCAGCCTACTCAGCTCTTTGTTTATTGCCTCCAGAGGCACATGATCAGTGTATGATAGCAAACATGATCAGCGCATGATCAGTCACATGATCAGCGCCATTAAGTCACGTGATCACTACATGATAGTCATGTGATCAGTCCATGCTCAGTCACGGTATCAGTGCATGATCAGCCACGTGATCAGTGCATGATCTGTCACAAGATTAGTGTATGATCATCCACGTGATCAGTGCACGGGCAGCCATGTGATCAGTGCATGATATAGACGTGAACAGTGCATGATCAGTCTCGTGATCAGTGCATGATAGCCACGTGATCAGTGCATGATCAGTCACCTGATGGTGTATGATCATTCACGTGACCTGTACATGGTAGCCACGTGATCATTGCATGATCAGCCACGTGAGTAGTTCATGATAGCCACGTGATCACTGCATGATCAGTCACGTGATCAGTGCATGATCAGTCATGTGACCAGTACAGCTGCGTGATCATGGCATGATCAGCCACGTGATCAGTGCATGATAGCCACGTGATCAGTGCATGATCAGACATGAGATCAGTGCATGATCAGTCATGATCAGTGCATGATCAGCCACGTGATCAGTGCATGATCAGGCACGTGATCAGTGTATGTCAGCCACGTGATCAGTGCGATAGCTACTTGATCAGTGCATGATCAGTCACGTGATCAGTGTATGATCAGCCACGTGATCAGTGCATGATCAGCCACATGATCAGTGCATGATCAATTACGTGATCAGTGCATGATCAGTCACGTGACCAGTGCATGGTAGCTACGTGATCATTGCTGATCAGCCACGTGATCAGTGCATGATAGCCACGTGATCAGTGCATGATAGCCATGATCAGTGCATGATCAGTCATGTGATACGTGTGATCAGCCACGTGATCAGTGCATATCCACGTGATCAGTGCATGACAGCCATGATCAGTGCATGAGCCACGGGATCAGTGCATGATCAGTCACGATACATGTGTGATCAGCCACGTGATCAGTGCATGATGAGCCACGTGATCAGTGCAGGATCAATTACGTGATCAGTGCATGATCAGTCACGTGACCAGTACATGGTTGCTACGTGATCGTGCATGATCAGCCACGTGAGCAGAGCATGATAGCCACGCGGTCAGTGCATGATCAGTCACGTGATCAGTACATGATCAGTCACGTGAACAGTGCATGATCATTTACGTGATCTGTGCATGATCAGTCACGTGACCAGTATATGGTTGCTACGCGATCATTCCATGACGAGCCACGTGAGCAGTGCATGATAGCCACGTGATGTGTATGAGTTACGTGAGCAGAGTATGATCAGCCACGTGATCAGTGCATGAGTGCCACGTGATCAGTGCATGATATGTCACGTGACAGGTGTGTGATCAGCCACGTGAACTGTGCATGTTCAGCCACGTGATCAGTGCATGATAGCCACGTGATCAGTGCATGATCAGTTACGTGAGCAGTGCATGATCAGCCACGCGATCAGTGCATGGTCAGACACGTGAACAGTGTATGATCAGCCACGTGATCAGTGCATGATATCCAAGTGATCAGTGCATGATCATCACGTGATCAGTGTATGATCAGCCACGTGAACAGTGTATGCTCAGTCACGTGATCTGGGCCTGCTGAGCTGCGTGATTACTGTCTGCTCATCTGCTTGACAATTGCCAGCTGAGCTGCACGATTCCTGCCTGTCATCTGCTTGACAATTGCCAGCTGTGCTGCGTAATTCCTGCCTGCTCAGCTGCTTGATTATTGCCAGCTGAGCAGCATGATCCCTCACACCTGAGTTCCATGATTATTGCCTGCTGACTGTTTGATCCGTGCCTACTCAGCTCTTTGTTTATTGCCTCCAGAGGCACATGATCAGTGTATGATAGCAAACATGATCAGCGCATGATCAGTCACATGATCAGTGCCATTAAGTCACGTGATCACTACATGATAGTCATGTGATCAGTCCATGCTCAGTCACGGTATCAGTGCATGATCAGCCACGTGATCAGTGCATGATCTGTCACAAGATTAGTGTATGATCATCCACGTGATCAGTGCACGGGCAGTCATGTGATCAGTGCATGATATAGACGTGATCAGTGCATGATCAGTCTCGTGATCAGTGCATGATAGCCACGTGATCAGTGCATGATCAGTCACCTGATGGGTGTATGATCATTCACGTGACCTGTACATGGTAGCTACGATCATTGCATGATCAGCCATGAGTAGTTCATGATAGCCACGTGATCACTGCATGATCAGTCATGATCAGTGCATGATCAGTCATGTGACCAGTACATGGTAGCCGTGATCATGGCATGATCAGCCACGTGAGCAGTGCATGATAGCCACGTGATCAGTGCATGATCAGACACGATCAGTGCATGATCAGCCACGGATCAGTGCATGATCAGCCACGTGATCAGTGCATGACCAGGCACGTGATCAGTGTGCATGTCCAGCCGTGATCAGTGCATGATAGCCACGTGATCAGTGCATGATCAGTCACGTGATCAGTGCATGATCAGTTATGTGATCAGTATGATCAGCCACGTGATCAGTGCATGATCAGCCACATGATCAGTGCATGATCATTACGTGCTCAGTGCATGATCAGTTACGTGATCAGTGCATGGTAGCTACGTGATCATTGCCTGATCAGCCACGTGATCAGTGCATGATAGCAGTCACGTGATCAGTGCATGATAGCCACGTGATCAGTGCATGATCAGTCATGTGATCACGTGTGTGATCAGCCACGTGATCAGTGCATGATATCCACGTGATCAGTGCATGACAGCCACGTGATCAGTGCATGAGAGCCACAGGATCAGTGCATGATCAGTCACGTGATATGTGTGATCAGCCACGTGATCAGTGCATGATGAGCCACGTGATCAGTGCAGGATCAATTACGTGATCAGTGCATGATCAGTCACGTGACCAGTACATGGTTGCTATGCGGATCGTTGCATGATCAGCCACGTGAGCAGAGCATGATAGCCACGTGGTCAGTGCATGATCAGTCACGTGATCAGTACATGATCAGTCACGTGAACAGTGCATGATCATTTACGTGATCTTTGCATGATCAGTCACGTTACCAGTATATGGTTGCTACGTGATCATTCCATGACGAGCCACGTGTGCAGTGCATGATAGCCACGTGATGTGCATGAGTTACGTGAGCAGAGTATGATCAGCCACGTGATCAGTGCATGAGTGCCACGTGATCAGTGCATGATATGTCACGTGACAGGTGTGTGATCAGCCACGTGAACAGTGCATGTTCAGCCACGTGATCAGTGCATGATAGCCACGTGATCAGTGCATGATCAGTTACGTGAGCAGTGTATGATCAGCCACGTGATCAGTGCATGATCAGACACGTGATCAGTGTATGATCAGTCACGTGATCAGTGCATGCTCAGTCACGTGATCTGGGCCTGCTGAGCTGCGTGATTACTGTCTGCTCATCTGCTTGACAATTGCCAGCTGAGCTGCACGATTCCTGCCTGCTCAGCTGCTTGATTATTGCCAGCTGAGCAGCATGATTCCTCACCTGAGTTCCATGATTATTGCCTGCTGACTGTTTGATTCGTGCCTACTCAGCTCTTTGTTTATTGCCTCCAGAGGCACATGATCAGTGTATGATAGCAAGCATGATCAGCGCATGATCAGTCACATGATCAGCGCCATTAAGTCACGTGATCACTACATGATAGTCATGTGATCAGTCCATGCTCAGTCACGGTATCAGTGCATGATCAGCCACGTGATCAGTGCATGATCTGTCACAAGATTAGTATGATCATCCACGTGATCAGTGCACGGGCAGTCATGTGATCAGTGCATGACATAGACGTGAACAGTGCATGATCAGTCTCGTGATCTGTGCATGATAGCCACGTGATCAGTGCATGATCAGTCACCTGATGGGTGTATGATCATTCACGTGACCTGTACATGGTAGCTACATGATCATTGCATGATCAGCCACGTGAGTAGTTCATGATAGCCACGTGATCACTGCATGATCAGTCACGTGATCAGTGCATGATCAGTCATGTGACCAGTACATGGTAGCTGCGTGATCATGGCATGATCAGCCACGTGAGCAGTGCATGATAGCCACGTGATCAGTGCATGATCAGACACGGATATCAGTGTGATCAGTCACGTGATCAGTGCATGATCAGCCACGTGATCAGTGCATGATAGCCACGTGATCAGTGCATGATCAGCCACGTGATCAGTGCATGATCAGCCACGTGATCAGTGCATGATCAGTGACGTGTCAGTGCATGATCAGTTACGTGATCAGCATGGTAGCCACGTGATCAGCATGATCAGCCACGTGATCAGTGCATGATAGCTACGTGATCAGTGCATGATCAGCCACGTGATCAGTGCATGATCAGCACGTGATACGCATGATCAGCCACGTGATCAGTGCATGATCAGCCACGTGATCAGTGCATGATAGCCACGTGATCAGTGCATGATAGCCACGTGATCAGTGCATGAAGTGCGGATACTGTGTGATCAGCCACGTGATCAGTGCATGATCAGCCACGATCAGTGCATGATCAACGTGATCAGGGCATGATCAGTCACGTGACCAGTACATGCTACATTGATCAGCATGATCAGCCACGTGATCAGTGCATGATAGCCACGTGATCAGTGCATGATCAGTCACGTGATCAGTAGTGCGATCAGTCACGTGAACAGTGCATGATCAGCCACGTGATCGTATGATCAGTCACGTGACAGTACATGGTAGCCACGCGATCATTGCATGATCAGCCACGTGATCAGTGCATGATAGCCACGTGATCAGTGCATGATCAGTCACGTGATCAGTGTATGATCAGCCACGATCAGTGCATGACAGCCACGTGATCAGTACATGATAGCCACGTGATCGCATGATCAGTCACTGATCAGTGCATGATCAGCCACGTGATCAGTGCATGATCAGCCACGTGATCAGTGCATGATCAGCCACGTGATCAGTGCATGATCAATCACTGATCAGCATGATCAGTCACGTGATCAGTGCATGATCAGCCACGTGATCAGTGCATGATCAGCCACGATCAGTGCATGATAGCCACGTGATCAGTGCATGATTGCCACGATCAGTGCATGATCAGTCATGTGATACGTATGATCGCCACGTGATCAGTGCATGATCAGCCACGTGATCAGTGCATTAGAGCCACGTGATCAGTGCATGATCAGTCACGTGATCAGTGCATGATCAGCCACGTGATCAGTGCATGATCAGCCACGTGATCAGTGCATGATCAGTTACGTGATCAGTGCATGATCAGTCACGTGACCAGTACATGGTAGCTACGGATCATGCATGATCAGCCACGTGATCAGTGCATGATAGCCACGCGATCAGTGCATGATCAGTCACGTGATCAGTGCATGATCAGTCACGTGATCAGTGCATGATCATTCACGTGATCAGTGCATGATCAGCCACGTGACCAGTACATGGTAGCTATGATCATTGCATGATCAGCCACGTGAGCAGTGCATGATAGCCACTGATGCATGAGTCACGTGATCAGTGCATGACAGTACCACGTGATCAGCATGACGTGATCAGTGCATGATCAGCCACGTGATCAGTGCATGATAGCCACGTGATCAGTGCATGATCAGCCACGTGATCAGTGCATGATCAGCCACGTGATCAGTGCATGATCAGCCACGTGATCAGTGCATGATCAGCCACGTGATCAGTGCATGATCAGCCACGTGATCAGTGCATGATCAGCCACGATCAGTGCATGATCAGCCACGTGATCAGTGCATGATCAGCCACTTGATCAGTGCATGATCAGTCATGTGATACGTGCATGATCAGCCACGTGATCAGTGCATGATCAATTACGTGATCAGTGCATGATCAGCCACGTGATCAGTGCATGAGCAGCTACGTGATCAGTGCATGATCAGTCACGTGATCAGTGCATGATCAGCCACGTGATCAGTGCATGATCAGCCACGTGATCAGTGCATGATCAGTCACGTGACAGTGCATGATCAGTCACGTGATCAGTGCATGATCAGCCACGTGATCAGTGCATGATCAGCCACGAGCAGAGCATGATAGCCACGTGATCAGTGCATGATCAGTCACGTGATCAGTGCATGATCAGTCACGTGAACAGTGCATGATATTACGTGATCATTGCATGATCAGTCACGTGATCAGTATATGGTTGCTACGTGATCATGTATGACGGCCACGTGAGCAGTGCATGATCAGCCACGTGATGTGTGCATGATCAGTTACGTGATCAGTGCATGATCAGTCACGTGATCAGTGCATGAGTGCACGTGATCAGTGCATGATCAGCCACGTGACAGTGCATGATCAGCCACGTGATCAGTGCATGATCAGCCACGTGATCAGTGCATGATCAGTTACGTGAGCAGTATGATCAGCCACCTGATCAGTGCATGGTCAGTCACGTGAACAGTGTATGATCAGCCACGTGATCAGTGCATGATAGCCACGTGATCAGTGCATGATCATCACGTGATCAGTGTATGATCAGCCACGTGAACAGTGCATGCTCAGTCACGTGATCTGGGCCTGCTGAGCTGCGTAATTACTGTCTGCTCATCTGCTTGACAATTGCCAGCTGAGCTGCACGATTCCTGCCTGTCATCTGCTTGACAATTGCCAGCTGTGCTGCGTAATTCCTGCCTGCTCAGCTGCTTGATTATTGCCAGCTGAGCAGCATGATTCCTCACACCTGAGTTCCATGATTATTGCCTGCTGACTGTTTGATTCGTGCCTACTCAGCTCTTTGTTTATTGCCTCCAGAGGCACATGATCAGTGTATGATAGCAAACATGATCAGCGCATGATCAGTCACATGATCAGCGCCATTAAGTCACGTGATCACTACATGATAGTCATGTGATCAGTCCATGCTCAGTCACGGTATCAGTGCATGATCAGCCACGTGATCAGTGCATGATCTGTCACAAGATAGTGTATGATCATCCACGTGATCAGTGCACGGGCAGTCATGTGATCAGTGCATGATATAGACGTGAACAGTGCATGATCAGTCTCGTGATCCGTGCATGATAGCCACGTGATCAGTGCATGATCAGTCACCTGATGGGTGTATGATCATTCACGTGACCTGTACATGGTAGCTACATGATCATTGCATGATCAGCCACGTGAGTAGTTCATGATAGCCACGTGATCACTGCATGATCAGTCACGTGATCAGTGCATGATCAGTCATGTGACCAGTACATGGTAGCTGCGTGATCATGGCATGATCAGCCACGTGAGCAGTGCATGATAGCCACGTGATCAGTGCATGATCAGACACGAGATCAGTGCATGATCAGTCACGTGATCAGTGCATGATCAGCCACGTGATCAGTGCATGACCAGGCACGTGATCAGTGTATGTCCAGCCAAGTGATCAGTGCATGATAGCCACGTGATCAGTGCATGATCAGTCACGTGATCAGTGCATGATCAGTTATGTGATCAGTGTATGATCAGCCACGTGATCAGTGCATGATCAGCCACATGATCAGTGCATGATCAATTACGTGCTCAGTGCATGATCAGTCACGTGACCAGTACATGGTAGCTACGTGATCATTGCCTGATCAGCCACGATCAGTGCATGATAGCCACGCGATCAGTGCATGATAGCCACGTGATCAGTGCATGATCAGTCATGTGATACGTGTGTGATCAGCCACATGATCAGTGCATGATATCCACGTGATCAGTGCATGACAGCCACGTGATCAGTGCATGAGAGCCACGGGATCAGTGCATGATCAGTCACGTGATACATGTGTGATCAGCCACGTGATCAGTGCATGATGAGCCACGTGATCAGTGCAGGATCAATTACGTGATCAGTGCATGATCAGTCACGTGACCAGTACATGGTTGCTACGTGATGGTTGCATGATCAGCCACGTGAGCAGAGCATGATAGCCACGTGGTCAGTGCATGATCAGTCACGTGATCAGTACATGATCAGTCACGTGAACAGTGCATGATCATTTACGTGATCTTTGCATGATCAGTCACGTTACCAGTATATGGTTGCTACGTGATCATTCCATGACAGCCACGTGAGCAGTGCATGATAGCCACGTGATGTGTGCATGAGTTACGTGAGCAGAGTATGATCAGCCACGTGATCAGTGCATGAGTGCCACGTGATCAGTGCATGATATGTCACGTGACAGGTGTGTGATCAGCCACGTGAACAGTGCATGTTCAGCCACGTGATCAGTGCATGATAGCCACGTGATCAGTGCATGATCAGTTACGTGAGCAGTGTATGATCAGCCACGTGATCAGTGCATGGTCAGACACGTGAACAGTGTATGATCAGCCACGTGATCAGTGCATGATATCCAAGTGATCAGTACATGATCATCACGTGATCAGTGTATGATCAGCCACGTGAACAGTGCATGCTCAGTCACGTGATCTGGGCCTGCTGAGCTGCGTGATTACTGTCTGCTCATCTGCTTGACAATTGCCAGCTGAGCTGCACGATTCCTGCCTGTCATCTGCTTGACAATTGCCAGCTGTGCTGCGTAATTCCTGCCTGCTCAGCTGCTTGATTATTGCCAGCTGAGCAGCATGATTCCTCACACCTGTGTTCCATGATTATTGCCTGCTGACTGTTTGATTCGTGCCTACTCAGCTCTTTGTTTATTGCCTCCAGAGGCACATGATCAGTGTATGATAGCAAACATGATCAGCGCATGATCAGTCACATGATCAGCGTTAAGTCACGTGATCACTACATGATAGTCATGTGATCAGTCCATGCTCAGTCACGGTATCAGTGCATGATCAGCCACGTGATCAGTGCATGATCTGTCACAAGATTAGTGTATGATCATCCACGTGATCAGTGCACGGGCAGTCATGTGATCAGTGCATGATATAGACGTGAACAGTGCATGATCAGTCCGTGATCAGTGCATGATAGCCACGTGATCAGTGCATGATCAGTCACCTGATGGGTGTATGATCATTCACGTGACCTGTACATGGTAGCTACATGATCATTGCATGATCAGCCACGTGAGTAGTTCATGATAGCCACGTGATCACTGCATGATCAGTCACGTGATCAGTGCATGATCAGTCATGTGACCAGTACATGGTAGCTGCGATCGGCATGATCAGCCACGTGAGCAGTGCGATAGCCACGTGATCAGTGCATGATCAGCCACGCGAGCAGTGCATGATCAGCCACGTGATCAGTGCATGATCAGACACGAGATCAGTGCATGATCAGTCACGTGATCAGTGCATGATCAGCCACGTGATCAGTGCATGACCAGGCACGTGATCAGTGTATGATCAGCCAAGTGATCAGTGCATGATAGCCACGTGATCAGTGCATGATCAGTCACGTGATCAGTGCATGATCAGTTACGTGATCAGTGTATGATCAGCCACGTGATCAGTGCATGATCAGCCACATGATCAGTGCATGATCAATTACGATCAGTGCATGATCAGGCGTGACCAGTACATGGTAGCTACGTGATCATTGCCTGATAAGCCACGTGATCAGTGCATGATAGCCACGTGATCAGTGCATGATAGCCACGTGATCAGTGCATGATCAGTCATGTGATACGTGTGTGATCAGCCACATGATCAGTGCATGATATCCACGTGTTCAGTGCATGACAGCCACGTGATCAGTGCATGATCAGTCACGTGATACATGTGTGATCAGCCACGTGATCAGTGCATGATGAGCCACGTGATCCATGCAGGATCAATTACGTGATCAGTGCATGATCAGTCACGTGACCAGTACATGGTTGCTATATGATCGTTGCATGATCAGCCACGTGAGCAGAGCATGATAGCCACGTGGTCAGTGCATGATCAGTCACGTGATCAGTACATGATCAGTCACGTGAACAGTGCATGATCATTTACGTGATCTTTGCATGATCAGTCACGTTACCAGTATATGGTTGCTACGTGATCATTCCATGACGAGCCACGTGAGCAGTGCATGATAGCCACGTGATGTGTGCATGAGTTACGTGAGCAGAGTATGATCAGCCACGTGATCAGTGCATGAGTGCCACGTGATCAGTGCATGATATGTCACGTGACAGTGTGATCAGCCACGTGAACAGTGCATGTTCAGCCACGTGATCAGTGCATGATAGCCACGTGATCAGTGCATGATCAGTTACGTGAGCAGTGTATGATCAGCCACGTGATCAGTGCATGGTCAGACACGTGAACAGTGCATGATCAGCCACGTGATCAGTGCATGATATCCAAGTGATCAGTACATGATCATCACGTGATCAGTGTATGATCAGCCACGTGAACAGTGCATGCTCAGTCACGTGATCTGGGCCTGCTGAGCTGCGTGATTACTGTCTGCTCATCTGCTTGACAATTGCCAGCTGAGCTGCACGATTCCTGCCTGTCATCTGCTTGACAATTGCCAGCTGTGCTGCGTAATTCCTGCCTGCTCAGCTGCTTGATTATTGCCAGCTGAGCAGCATGATTCCTCACACCTGTGTTCCATGATTATTGCCTGCTGACTGTTTGATTCGTGCCTACTCAGCTCTTTGTTTATTGCCTCCAGAGGCACATGATCAGTGTATGATAGCAAACATGATCAGCGCATGATCAGTCACATGATCAGCGCCATTAAGTCACGTGATCACTACATGATAGTCATGTGATCAGTCCATGCTCAGTCACTGTATCAGTGCATGATCAGCCACGTGATCAGTGCATGATCTGTCACAAGATTAGTGTATGATCATCCACGTGATCAGTGCACGGGCAGTCATGTGATCAGTGCATGATATAGACGTGAACAGTGCATGATCAGTCTCGTGATCAGTGCATGATAGCCACGTGATCAGTGCATGATCAGTCACCTGATGGGTGTATGATCATTCACGTGACCTGTACATGGTAGCTACATGATCATTGCATGATCAGCCACGTGAGTAGTGCATGATAGCCACGTGATCACTGCATGATCAGTCACGTGATCAGTGCATGATCAGTCACGTGACCAGTACATGGTAGCTGCATGATCATCAGTGCATGATCAGCCACGTGAGCAGTGCATGATAGCCACGTGATCAGTGCATGATCAGTCACGTGATCAGTGCATGATCAGCCACGTGATCAGTGCATGATCAGTCACGTGATCAGTGCATGGTAGCCACGTGATCAGTGCATGACGAGCCACGTGATCAGTGCATGATAGTCACGTGATGTGTGCATGAGTTACGTGATCAGTGTATGATCAGCCACGTGATCAGTGCATGAGTGCCACGTGATCAGTGCATGATAGTCACGTGATCAGTGCATGATCAGCCACGTGATCAGTGCATGATCAGCCACGTGATCAGTGCATGATCAGCCACGTGATCAGTGCATGATCAGCCACGTGATCAGTGCATGATATCCACGTGATCAGTGCATGATCATCACGTGATCAGTGTATGATCAGCCACGTGAACAGTGCATGCTCAGTCACGTGATCTGGGCCTGCTGAGCTGCGTGATTACTGTCTGCTCATCTGCTTGACAATTGCCAGCTGAGCTGCACGATTCCTGCCTGTCATCTGCTTGACAATCCAGCTGTGCTGCGTAATTCCTGCCTGCTCAGCTGCTTGATTATTGCCAGCTGAGCAGCATGATTCCTCACACCTGAGTTCCATGATTATTGCCTGCTGACTGTTTGATTCGTGCCTACTCAGCTCTTTGTTTATTGCCTCCAGAGGCACATGATCAGTGTATGATAGCAAACATGATCAGCGCATGATCAGTCACATGATCAGCGCCATTAAGTCACGTGATCACTACATGATAGTCATGTGATCAGTCCATGCTCAGTCACGGTATCAGTGCATGATCAGCCACGTGATCAGTGCATGATCTGTCACAAGATTAGTGTATGATCATCCACGTGATCAGTGCACGGGCAGTCATGTGATCAGTGCATGATATAGACGTGAACAGTGCATGATCAGTCTCGTGATCAGTGCATGATAGCCACGTGATCAGTGCATGATCAGTCACCTGATGGGTGTATGATCATTCACGTGACCTGTACATGGTAGCTACCATGATTGCATGATCAGCCACGTGAGTAGTTCATGATAGCCACGTGATCACCGCATGATCAGTCACGTGATCAGTGCATGATCAGTCATGTGACCAGTACATGGTAGCTGCGTGATCATGGCATGATCAGCCACGAGCAGTGCATGATAGCCACGTGATCAGTGCATGATCAGACACGTGATCAGTGCATGATCAGCCACGCGATCAGTGCATGATCAGGCACGTGATCAGTGCATGATCAGCCACGTGATCAGTGCATGATAGCCACGATCAGTGCATGATCAGTCACGTGATCAGTGCATGATCAGTTATGTGATCAGTATGATCAGCCACGTGATCAGTGCATGATCAGCCACTGATCAGTGCATGATCAATTACGTGATCAGTGCATGATCAGTCACTGACCAGTACATGGTAGCTGCGTGATCAGTGCATGATCAGCCACGTGATCAGTGCATGATCAGTCATGTGATACGTGTGTGATCAGCCACATGATCAGTGCATGATATCCACGTGATCAGTGCATGACAGCCACGTGATCAGTGCATGAGAGCCACGGGATCAGTGCATGATCAGTCACGTGATACATGTGTGATCAGCCACGTGATCAGTGCATGATGAGCCACGTGATCAGTGCAGGATCAATTACGTGATCAGTGCATGATCAGTCACGTGACCAGTACATGGTTGCATACGGATCGCTTGCATGATCAGCCACGTGAGCAGAGCATGATAGCCACGTGGTCAGTGCATGATCAGTCACGTGATCAGTACATGATCAGTCACGTGAAGAGTGCATGATCATTTACGTGATCTTTGCATGATCAGTCACGTTACCAGTATATGGTTGCTACGTGATCATTCCATGACAGCCACGTGAGCAGTGCATGATAGCCACGTGATGTGTGCATGAGTTACGTGAGCAGAGTATGATCAGCCACGTGATCAGTGCATGAGTGCCACGTGATCAGTGCATGATATGTCACGTGACGTGTGTGATCAGCCACGTGAACAGTGCATGTTCAGCCACGTGATCAGTGCATGATAGCCACGTGATCAGTGCATGATCAGTTACGTGAGCAGTGTATGATCAGCCACGTGATCAGTGCATGGTCAGACACGTGAACAGTGTATGATCAGCCACGTGATCAGTGCATGATATCCAAGATCAGTGCATGATCATCACGTGATCAGTGTATGATCAGCCACGTGAACAGTGCATGCTCAGTCACGTGATCTGGGCCTGCTGAGCTGCGTGATTACTGTCTGCTCATCTGCTTGACAATTGCCAGCTGAGCTGCACGATTCCTGCCTGTCATCTGCTTGACAATTGCCAGCTGTGCTGCGAATTCTGCCTGCTCAGCTGCTTGATTATTGCCAGCTGAGCAGCATGATTCCTCACACCTGAGTTCCATGATTATTGCCTGCTGACTGTTTGATTCGTGCCTACTCAGCTCTTTGTTTATTGCCTCCAGAGGCACATGATCAGTGTATGATAGCAAACATGATCAGCGCATGATCAGTCACATGATCAGCGCCATTAAGTCACGTGATCACTACATGATAGTCATGTGATCAGTCCATGCTCAGTCACGGTATCAGTGCATGATCAGCCACGTGATCAGTGCATGATCTGTCACAAGATTAGTGTATGATCATCCACGTGATCAGTGCACGGCAGTCATGTGATCAGTGCATGATATAGACGTGAACAGTGCATGATCAGTCTCGTGATCAGTGCATGATAGCCACGTGATCAGTGCATGATCAGTCACCTGATGGGTGTATGATCATTCACGTGACTTGTACATGGTAGCTACATGATCATTGTATGATCAGCCACGTGAGTAGTTCATGATAGCCACGTGATCACTGCATGATCAGTCACGTGATCAGTGCATGATCAGTCATGTGACCAGTACATGGTAGCTGCGTGATCATGGCATGATCAGCCACGTGAGCAGTGCATGATAGCCACGTGATCAGTGCATGATCAGACACGAGATCAGTGCATGATCAGTCACGTGATCAGTGCATGATCAGACACGTGATCAGTGCATGATCAGTCACGTGATCAGTGCATGATCAGCCACGTGATCAGTGCATGACCAGGCACGTGATCAGTGTATGTCCAGCCAAGTGATCAGTGCATGATAGCCACGTGATCAGTGCATGATCAGTCACGTGATCAGTGCATGATCAGTTACGTGATCAGTGTATGATCAGCCACGTGATCAGTGCATGATCAGCCACATGATCAGTGCATGATCAATCACGTGATCAGTGCATGATCAGTTACGTGACCAGTGCATGGTAGCTACGTGATCATTGCCTGATAAGCCACGTGATCAGTGCATGATAGCCACGTGATCAGTGCATGATAGCCACGTGATCAGTGCATGATCAGTCATGTGATACGTGTGTGATCAGCCACATGATCAGTGCATGATATCCACGCGATCAGTGCATGATAGCCACGTGATCAGTGCATGATCAGTCACGTGATACATGCGTGATCAGCCACGTGATCAGTGCATGATGAGCCATGTGATCAGTGCAGGATCAATCACGTGATCAGTGCATGATCAGCCACGTGACCAGTACATGGTTGCTACGTGATCGTGCATGATCAGCCACGTGAGCAGAGCATGATAGCCACGTGGTCAGTGCATGATCAGTCACGCGATCAGTACATGATCAGTCACGTGATCAGTGCATGATCATTTACGTGATCTTTGCATGATCAGTCACGCTACCAGTATATGGTTGCTACGTGATCATTCCATGACGAGCCACGTGAGCAGTGCATGATAGCCACGTGATGTGTGCATGAGTTACGTGAGCAGAGTATGATCAGCCACGTGATCAGTGCATGAGTGCCACGTGATCAGTGCATGATATGTCACGTGACAGTGTGTGATCAGCCACGTGAACAGTGCATGTTCAGCCACGTGATCAGTGCATGATAGCTACGTGATCAGTGCATGATCAGTTACGTGAGCAGTGTATGATCAGCCACGTGATCAGTGCATGGTCAGACACGTGAACAGTGCATGATCAGCCACGTGATCAGTGCATGATATCCAAGTGATCAGTACATGATCATCACGTGATCAGTGTATGATCAGCCACGTGAACAGTGCATGCTCAGTCACGTGATCTGG
Organism: Bos javanicus; assembly: GCF_032452875.1. Taxonomy (NCBI): domain Eukaryota; kingdom Metazoa; phylum Chordata; class Mammalia; order Artiodactyla; family Bovidae; genus Bos; species Bos javanicus. The sequence continues at coordinate 48,903 of NW_026894292.1, read as the reverse complement.
GCCTGCTGAGCTGCGTTATTACTGTCTGCTCATCTGCTTGACAATTGCCAGCTGAGCTGCACGATTCCTGCCTGTCATCTGCTTGACAATTGCCAGCTGTGCTGCGTAATTCCTGCCTGCTCAGCTGCTTGATTATTGCCAGCTGAGCAGCATGATTCCTCACACCTGTGTTCCATGATTATTGCCTGCTGACTGTTTGATTCGTGCCTACTCAGCTCTTTGTTTATTGCCTCCAGAGGCACATGATCAGTGTATGATAGCAAACATGATCAGCGCATGATCAGTCACATGATCAGCGCCATTGTCACGTGATCACTACATGATAGTCATGTGATCAGTCCATGCTCAGTCACGGTATCAGTGCATGATCAGCCACGTGATCAGTGCATGATCTGTCACAATATTAGTGTATGATCATCCACGTGATCAGTGCACGGGCAGTCATGTGATCAGTGCATGATATAGACGTGAACAGTGCATGATCAGTCTCGTGATCAGTGCATGATAGCCACGTGATCAGTGCATGATCAGTCACCTGATGGGTGATCATTCACGTGACCTGTACATGGTAGCTACGTGATCATTGCATGATCAGCCACGAGCAGTGCATGATAGCCACGTGATCAGTGCATGATCAGTCACGTGATCAGTGCATGATCAGTCACGTGACCTGTACATGGTAGCTACGTGATCATTGCATGATCAGCCACGTGAGCAGTGCATGATAGCCACGTGATCAGTGCATGATCAGCCACGTGACCAGTGCATGATCAGTTACGTGATCAGTGCATGATCAGTCACGTACCAGTACATGGTTGCTACGTGATCATTCCATGACAGCCACGTGAGCAGTGCATGATAGCCACGTGATCAGTGCATGAGTCACGTGAGCAGTGTATGATCAGCCACGTGATCAGTGCATGAGTGCCACGTGATCAGTGCATGATAGTCACGTGATCAGTGCATGATCAGCCACGTGATCAGTGCATGATCAGCCACGTGATCAGTGCATGATCAGCCACGTGATCAGTGCATGATCAGCCACGTGATCAGTGCATGATAGCCACGTGATCAGTGCATGATCATCACGTGATCAGTGTATGATCAGCCACGTGAACAGTGCATGCTCAGTCACGTGATCTGGGCCTGCTGAGCTGCGTGATTACTGTCTGCTCATCTGCTTGACAATTGCCAGCTGAGCTGCACGATTCCTGCCTGTCATCTGCTTGACAATTGCCAGCTGTGCTGCGAATTCCTGCCTGCTCAGCTGCTTGATTATTGCCAGCTGAGCAGCATGATTCCTCACACCTGAGTTCCATGATTATTGCCTGCTGACTGTTTGATTCGTGCCTACTCAGCTCTTTGTTTATTGCCTCCAGAGGCACATGATCAGTGTATGATAGCAAACATGATCAGCGCATGATCAGTCACATGATCAGCGCCATTAAGTCACGTGATCACTACATGATAGCCATGTGATCAGTCCATGCTCAGTCACGGCATCAGTGCATGATCAGCCACGTGATCAGTGCATGATCTGTCACAAGATTAGTGTATGATCATCCACGTGATCAGTGCACGGGCAGTCATGTGATCAGTGCATGATATAGACGTGAACAGTGCATGATCAGTCTCGATCAGTGCATGATAGCCACGCGATCAGTGCATGATCAGTCACCTGATGGGTGTATGATCATTCACGTGACCTGTACATGGTAGCTACATGATCATTGCATGATCAGCCACGTGAGTAGTTCATGATAGCCACGATCACTGCATGATCAGTCACGTGATCAGTGCATGATCAGTCATGTGACCAGTACATGGTAGCTGCGTGATCATGGCATGATCAGCCACGTGAGCAGTGCATGATAGCCACGTGATCAGTGCATGATCAGACACGAGATCAGTGCATGATCAGTCACGTGATCAGTGCATGATCAGCCACGTGATCAGTGCATGACCAGGCACGTGATCAGTGTATGTCAGCCACGTGATCAGTGCATGATAGCCACGTGATCAGTGCATGATCAGTCACGTGATCAGTGCATGATCAGTTATGTGATCAGTGTATGATCAGCCACGTGATCAGTGCATGATCAGCCACATGATCAGTGCATGATCAATTACGTGATCAGTGCATGATCAGTCACGTGACCAGTGCATGATAGCCACGTGATCAGTGCATGATAGCCACGTGATCAGTGCATGATCAGTCATGTGATACGCGTGTGATCAGCCACGTGATCAGTGCATGATATCCACGCGATCAGTGCATGACAGCCACGTGATCAGTGCATGAGAGCCACGGGATCAGTGCATGATCAGTCACGTGATACATGTGTGATCAGCCACGTGATCAGTGCATGATGAGCCACGTGATCAGTGCAGGATCAATTACGTGATCAGTGCATGATCAGTCACGTGACCAGTACATGGTTGCTACGTGATCGTTGCATGATCAGCCACGTGAGCAGAGCATGATAGCCACGTGGTCAGTGCATGATCAGTCACGTGATCAGTACATGATCAGTCACGTGAACAGTGCATGATCATTTACGTGATCTTTGCATGATCAGTCACGTTACCAGTATATGGTTGCTACGTGATCATTCCATGACGAGCCACGTGAGCAGTGCATGATAGCCACGGATGTGTGCATGAGTTACGTGAGCAGAGTATGATCAGCCACGTGATCAGTGCATGAGTGCCACGTGATCAGTGCATGATATGTCACGTGACAGGTGTGTGATCAGCCACGTGAACAGTGCATGTTCAGCCACGTGATCAGTGCATGATAGCCACGTGATCAGTGCATGATCAGTTACGTGAGCAGTGTATGATCAGCCACGTGATCAGTGCATGGTCAGACACGTGAACAGTGTATGATCAGCCACGTGATCAGTGCGTGATATCCAAGTGATCAGTGCATGATCATCACGTGATCAGTGTATGATCAGCCACGTGAACAGTGCATGCTCAGTCACGTGATCTGGGCCTGCTGAGCTGCGTGATTACTGTCTGCTCATCTGCTTGACAATTGCCAGCTGAGCTGCACGATTCCTGCCTGTCATCTGCTTGACAATTGCCAGCTGTGCTGCGTAATTCCTGCCTGCTCAGCTGCTTGATTATTGCCAGCTGAGCAGCATGATTCCTCACACCTGAGTTCCATGATTATTGCCTGCTGACTGTTTGATTCGTGCCTACTCAGCTCTTTGTTTATTGCCTCCAGAGGCACATGATCAGTGCATGATAGCAAACATGATCAGCGCATGATCAGTCACATGATCAGCGCCATTAAGTCACGTGATCACTACATGATAGTCATGTGATCAGTCCATGCTCAGTCACGGTATCAGTGCATGATCAGCCACGTGATCAGTGCATGATCTGTCACAAGATTAGTGCATGATCATCCACGTGATCAGTGCACGGGCAGTCATGTGATCAGTGCATGATATAGACGCGAACAGTGCATGATCAGTCCGTGATCAGTGCATGATAGCCACGTGATCAGTGCATGATCAGTCACCTGATGGGTGTATGATCATTCACGTGACCTGTACATGGTAGCTACATGATCATTGCATGATCAGCCACGTGAGTAGTTCATGATAGCCACGTGATCACTGCATGATCAGTCACGTGATCAGTGCATGATCAGTCATGTGACCAGTACATGGTAGCTGTGATCATGGCATGATCAGCCACGTGAGTGCATGATACGTGATCAGTGCATGATCAGACACGGGATCAGTGCATGATCAGTCACGATCAGTGCATGATCAGCCACGTGATCAGCATGATCAGCCACGTGATCAGTGCATGATCAGCCATGTGATCAGTGCATGACCAGGCACGTGATCAGTGTATGTCAGCCAAGATCAGTGCATGATAGCCACGTGATCGCATGATCAGCCGATCAGTGCATGATCAGTCATGTGATCAGTGTGTGATCAGCCACGTGATCAGTGCATGATCAGTCACATGATCAGTGCATGATCAATTACGTGATCAGTGCATGATCAGTTACGTGACCAGTCATGGTAGCTACGTGATCATTGCCTGATAAGCCACGTGATCAGTGCATGATAGCCACGTGATCAGTGCATGATAGCCACGTGATCAGTGCATGATCAGTCATGTGATACGTGGTGATCAGCCACGTGATCAGTGCATGATATCCACGTGATCAGTGCATGACAGCCACGTGATCAGTGCATGATCATGGTCACGCGGATATGTGTGATCAGCCACGTGATCAGTGCATGATGAGCCACGTGATCAGTGCAGGATCAATTACGTGATCAGTGCATGATCAGTCATGACCAGTACATGGTTGCTACGTGATCGCTGCATGATCAGCCACGTGAGCAGAGCATGATAGCCACGTGTCAGTGCATGATCAGTCACGTGATCAGTACATGATCAGTCACGTGAACAGTGCATGATCATTTACGTGATCTTTGCATGATCAGTCACGTTACCAGTATATGGTTGCTACGTGATCATTCCATGACGAGCCACGTGAGCAGTGCATGATAGCCACGTGATGTGTGCATGAGTTACGTGAGCAGAGTATGATCAGCCACGTGATCAGTGCATGAGTGCCACGTGATCAGTGCATGATATGTCACGTGACAGGTGTGTGATCAGCCACGTGAACAGTGCATGTTCAGCCACGTGATCAGTGCATGATAGCCACGTGATCAGTGCATGATCAGTTACGTGAGCAGTGCATGATCAGCCACGTGATCAGTGCATGGTCAGACACGGGAACAGTGCATGATCAGCCACGTGATCAGTGCATGATATCCAGTGATCAGTGCATGATCATCACGTGATCAGTGTATGATCAGCCACGTGAACAGTGCATGCTCAGTCACGTGATCTGGGCCTGCTGAGCCGCGTGATTACTGTCTGCTCATCTGTTTGACAATTGCCAGCTGAGCTGCACGATTCCTGCCTGTCATCTGCTTGACAATTGCCAGCTGTGCCGCGTAATTCCTGCCTGCTCAGCTGCTTGATTATTGCCAGCTGAGCAGCATGATTCCTCACACCTGAGTTCCATGATTATTGCCTGCTGACTGTTTGATTCGTGCCTACTCAGCTCTTTGTTTATTGCCTCCAGAGGCACATGATCAGTGTATGATAGCAAACATGATCAGCATGATCAGTCACATGATCAGCGCCATTAAGTCACGTGATCACTACATGATAGTCATGTGATCAGTCCATGCTCAGTCACGGTATCAGTGCATGATCAGCCACGTGATCAGTGCATGATCTGTCACAAGATTAGTGTATGATCATCCACGTGATCAGTGCACGGGCAGTCATGTGATCAGTGCATGATATAGACGTGAACAGTGCATGATCAGTCTCGTGATCCGTGCATGATAGCCACGTGATCAGTGCATGATCAGTCACCTGATGGGTGCATGATCATTCACGTGACCAGTACATGGTAGCTACATGATCATTGCATGATCAGCCACGTGAGCAGTGCATGATAGCCACGTGATCAGTGCATGATCAGTCACGTGATCAGTGCATGATCAGTCACGTGACCAGTACATGGTAGCTACGTGATCATTGCATGATCAGCCACGTGAGCAGTGCATGATAGCCACGTGATCAGTGCATGATCAGTCACGTGATCAGTGTGATGATCAGTCACGTGATCAGTGCATGATCAGTCACGTGATCAGTATATGGTAGCCACGTGATCAGTGCATGACAGCCACGTGATCAGTGCATGATAGCCACGTTGATGTGTGCATGAGTTACGTGATCAGTGTATGATCAGCCACGTGATCAGTGCATGAGTGCCACGATCAGTGCATGATAGCCACGTGATCAGTGCATGATCAGTTACGTGATCAGTGCATGATCAGCCACGTGATCAGTGCATGATCAGTCACGTGATCAGTGCATGATCAGCCACGCGATCAGTGCATGATATCCACGTGATCAGTGCATGATCATCACGTGATCAGTGATGATCAGCCACGTGAACAGTGCATGCTCAGTCACGTGATCTGGGCCTGCTGAGCTGCGTGATTACTGTCTGCTCATCTGCTTGACAATTGCCAGCTGAGCTGCATGATTCCTGCCTGTCATCTGCTTGACAATTGCCAGCTGTGCTGCGAATTCCTGCCTGCTCAGCTGCTTGATTATTGCCAGCTGAGCAGCATGATTCCTCACACCTGTGTTCCATGATTATTGCCTGCTGACTGTTTGATTCGTGCTACTCAGCTCTTTGTTTATTGCCTCCAGAGGCACATGATCAGTGTATGATAGCAAACATGATCAGCGCATGATCAGTCACATGATCAGCGCCATTAAGTCACGTGATCACTACATGATAGTCATGTGATCAGTCCATGCTCAGTCACGTATCAGTGCATGATCAGCCACGTGATCAGTGCATGATCTGTCACAAGATTAGTGTATGATCATCCACGATCAGTGCACGGGCAGTCATGTGATCAGTGCATGATATAGACGTGAACAGTGCATGATCAGTCTCGATCAGTGCATGATAGCCACGTGATCAGTGCATGATCAGTCACCTGATGGGTGTATGATCATTCACGTGACTGTACATGGTAGCTACATGATCATTGCACGATCAGCCACGTGAGTAGTTCATGATAGCCACGTGATCACTGCATGATCAGTCACGTGATCAGTGCATGATCAGTCATGTGACCAGTACATGGTAGCTGCGTGATCATGGCATGATCAGCCACGTGAGCAGTGCATGATAGCCACGATCAGTGCATGATCAGACACGTGATCAGTGCATGATCAGCCACGTGATCAGTGCATGATCACGTGATCAGTGCATGACCAGCACGTGATCAGTGTATGTTCAGCCACGTGATCAGTGCATGATAGCCACGTGATCAGTGCATGATCAGCCACGTGATCAGTGCATGATCAGTTATGTGATCAGTGTATGATCAGCCACGTGATCAGTGCATGATCAGCCACATGATCAGTGCATGATCAATTACGCGCTCAGTGCATGATCAGCCACGTGACCAGTACATGGTAGCACGTGATCATTGCCTGATCATGATGCATGATCAGTGCATGATCAGTCATGTGATACGTGTGATCAGCCACATGATCAGTGCATGATATCCACGTGATCAGTGCATGACAGCCACGTGATCAGTGCATGAGAGCCACGGGATCAGTGCATGATCAGTCACGTGATACATGTGTGATCAGCCACGTGATCAGTGCATGATGAGCCACGTGATCAGTGCAGGATCAATTACGTGATCAGTGCATGATCAGCCACGTGACCAGTACATGGTTGCTACGTGATCAGCATGATCAGCCACGTGAGCAGAGCATGATAGCCACGTGGTCAGTGCATGATCAGTCACGTGATCAGTACATGATCAGTCACGTGAACAGTGCATGATCATTTACGTGATCTTTGCATGATCAGTCACGTTACCAGTATATGGTTGCCACGTGATCATTCCATGACGAGCCACGTGAGCAGTGCATGATAGCCACGTGATGTGTGCATGAGTTACGTGAGCAGAGTATGATCAGCCACGTGATCAGTGCATGAGTGCCACGTGATCAGTGCATGATATGTCACGTGACAGGTGTGTGATCAGCCACGTGAACAGTGCATGTTCAGCCACGTGATCAGTGCATGATAGCCACGTGATCAGTGCATGATCAGTTACGTGAGCAGTGTATGATCAGCCACGTGATCAGTGCATGGTCAGACACGTGACAGTGTATGATCAGCCACGTGATCAGTGCATGATATCCAAGTGATCAGTACATGATCACGTGATCAGTGTATGATCAGCCACGTGAACAGTGCATGCTCAGTCACGTGATCTGGGCCTGCTGAGCTGCGTGATTACTGTCTGCTCATCTGCTTGACAATTGCCAGCTGAGCTGCACGATCTCCTGCCGTCATCTGCTTGACAATTGCCAGCTGTGCTGCGTATTCCTGCCTGCTCAGCTGCTTGATTATTGCCAGCTGAGCAGCATGATTCCTCACACCTGAGTTCCATGATTATTGCCTGCTGACTGTTTGATTCGTGCCTACTCAGCTTTTTGTTTATTGCCTCCAGAGGCACATCAGTGTATGATAGCAAACATGATCAGCGCATGATCAGTCACATGATCAGCGCCATTAAGTCACGTGATCACTACATGATAGTCATGTGATCAGTCCATGCTCAGTCACGGTATCAGTGCATGATCAGCCACGTGATCAGTGCATGATCTGTCACAAGATTAGTGTATGATCATCCACGTGATCAGTGCACGGGCAGTCATGTGATCAGTGCATGATATAGACGTGAACAGTGCATGATCAGTCTCGCGATCAGTGCATGATAGCCACGCGATCAGTGCATGATCAGTCACCTGATGGGTGTATGATCATTCACGTGACCTGTACATGGTAGCTACATGATCATTGCATGATCAGCCACGTGAGTAGTTCATGATAGCCACGCGATCACTGCATGATCAGTCACGTGATCAGTGCATGATCAGTCATGTGACCAGTACATGGTAGCTACGTGATCATGGCATGATCAGCCACGTGAGCAGTGCATGATAGCCACGTGATCAGTGCATGATCAGACACGAGATCAGTGCATGATCAGTCACGTGATCAGTGCATGATCAGCCACGTGATCAGTGCATGACCAGGCACGTGATCAGTGTATGTCCAGCCAAGTGATCAGTGCATGATAGCCACGTGATCAGTGCATGATCAGCCACGTGATCAGTGCATGATCAGTTATGTGATCAGTGTATGATCAGCCACGTGATCAGTGCATGATCAGCCACATGATCAGTGCATGATCAATTACGTGCTCAGTGCATGATCAGTCACGTGACCAGTACATGGTAGCCACGTGATCATTGCCTGATAAGCCACGTGATCAGTGCATGATAGCCACGCGATCAGTGCATGAGAGCCACGTGATCAGTGCATGATCAGTCATGTGATACGTGTGTGATCAGCCACATGATCAGTGCATGATATCCACGTGATCAGTGCATGACAGTCACGTGATCAGTGCATGAGAGCCACGGGATCAGTGCATGATCAGTCACGTGATACATGTGTGATCAGCCACGTGATCAGTGCATGATGAGCCACGTGATCAGTGCAGGATCACTTACGTGATCAGTGCATGATCAGTCACGTGACCAGTACATGGTTGCTACGTGATCGTGCATGATCAGCCACGTGAGCAGAGCATGATAGCCACGTGGTCAGTGCATGATCAGTCACGTGATCAGTACATGATCAGTCACGTGAACAGTGCATGATCATTTACGTGATCTTTGCATGATCAGTCACGTTACCAGTATATGGTTGCTATGATCATTCCATGACGAGCCACGTGAGCAGTGCATGATAGCCACGTGATGTGTGCATGAGTTACGTGAGCAGAGTATGATCAGCCACGTGATCAGTGCATGAGTGCCACGTGATCAGTGCATGATATGTCACGTGACAGTGTGTGATCAGCCACGTGAACAGTGCATGTTCAGCCACGTGATCAGTGCATGATAGCCACGTGATCAGTGCATGATCATCACGTGATCAGTGTATGATCAGCCACGTGAACAGTGCATGCTCAGTCACGTGATCTGGGCCTGCTGAGCTGCGTGATTACTGTCTGCTCATCTGCTTGACAATTGCCAGCTGAGCTGCACGATTCCTGCCTGTCATCTGCTTGACAATTGCCAGCTGCTGGTGCATTCCTGCCTGCTCTGCTTGATTATTGCCAGCTGAGCAGCATGATTCCTCACACCTGAGTTCCATGATTATTGCCTGCTGACTGTTTGATTCGTGCCTACTCAGCTCTTTGTTTATTGCCTCCAGAGGCACATGATCAGTGTATGATAGCAAACATGATCAGCGCATGATCAGTCACATGATCAGCGCCATTAAGTCACGTGATCACTACATGATAGTCATGTGATCAGTCCATGCTCAGTCACGGTATCAGTGCATGATCAGCCACGTGATCAGTGCATGATCTGTCACAAGATTAGTGTATGATCATCCACGTGATCAGTGCACGGGCAGTCATGTGATCAGTGCATGACATAGACGTGAACAGTGCATGATCAGTCTCGTGATCAGTGCATGATAGCCACGTGATCAGTGCATGATCAGTCACCTGATGGGTGTATGATCATTCACGTGACCTGTACATGGTAGCTACATGATCATTGCATGATCAGCCACGTGAGTAGTTCATGATAGCCACGTGATCACTGCATGATCAGTCACGTGATCAGTGCATGATCAGTCATGTGACCAGTACATGGTAGCCACGTGATCATGGCATGATCAGCCACGTGATCAGTGCATGATCAGCCACGTGATCAGTGCATGATCAGTCACGTGATCAGTGCATGATCAGCCACGTGATCAGTGCATGACCAGCACGTGATCAGTGTATGTCAGCCACGTGATCAGTGCATGATAGCCACGTGATCAGTGCATGATCAGTCACGTGATCAGTGCATGATCAGTTACGTGATCAGTGCATGATCAGCCACGTGATCAGTGCATGATCAGCCACATGATCAGTGCATGATCAGTTACGTGATCAGTGCATGATCAGTCACGTGACCAGTACATGGTAGCTACGTGATCAGTGCCTGATCAGCCACGATCAGTGCATGATAGCCACGTGATCAGTGCATGATAGCTACGTGATCAGTGCATGATCAGTCATGTGATACGGTGTGATCAGCCACGTGATCAGTGCATGATATCCACGTGATCAGTGCATGACAGCCACGTGATCAGTGCATGATAGCCACGTGATCAGTGCATGATCAGTCACGATATATGTGTGATCAGCCACGTGATCAGCATGATGAGCCACGTGATCAGTGCATGATCAGTTACGTGATCAGTGCATGATCAGCCACGTGACAGTGCATGGTCAGCCACGTGATCGCTGCATGATCAGCCACGTGATCAGTGCATGATAGCCACGTGATCAGTGCATGATCAGTCACGTGATCAGTGCATGATCAGCCACGTGAACAGTGCATGCTCAGTCACGTGATCTGCCTGCTGAGCTGCGTGATTACTGTCTGCTCATCTGCTTGACAATTGCCAGCTGAGCTGCACGATTCCTGCCTGTCATCTGCTTGACATTGCCAGCCAGCGTAATTCCTGCCTGCTCAGCTGCTTGATTATTGCCAGCTGAGCAGCATGATCCTCACACTGTGTTCCATGATTATTGCCTGCTGACTGTTTGATTCGTGCCTACTCAGCTCTTTGTTTATTGCTCCAGAGGCACATGATCAGTGTATGATAGCAAACATGATCAGCGCATGATCAGTCACATGATCAGCGCCATTAAGTCACGTGATCACTACATGATAGTCATGTGATCAGTCCATGCTCAGTCACGGTATCAGTGCATGATCAGCCACGTGATCAGTGCATGATCTGTCACAAGATTAGTGTATGATCATCCACGTGATCAGTGCACGGCAGTCATGTGATCAGTGCATGATATAGACGACTGAAGTGCATGATCAGTCTCAGTGATCAGTGCATGATCAGTCACGTGATCAGTGCATGATCAGTCACGTGATCAGTGCATGATCAGCCACGTGATCAGTGCATGATCAATTACGTGATCAGCATGATCAGTCACGTGAGTAGTTCATGATAGCCACGCGATCACTGCATGATCAGCCACGTGATCAGTGCATGATCAGCCACGTGATCAGTGCATGATCAGCCACGTGATCAGTGCATGATCAGCCACGTGATCAGTGCATGATCAGCCACGTGATCAGTGCATGATCAGCCACGTGATCAGTGCATGATAGCTCGTGATCAGTGCATGATCAGCCACGTGATCAGTGCATGATAGCCACGCGATCAGTGCATGATCAGTCACGTGATCAGCATGATCAGTTACGTGATCAGTGTATGATCAGCCACGTGATCAGTGCATGATCAGCCACGTGATCAGTGCATGATCAATTACGTGCTCAGTGCATGATCAGTCACGTGACCAGTACATGGTAGCTACGTGATCATTGCCTGATCAGCCACGTGATCAGTGCATGATAGCCACGTGATCAGTGCATGATAGCCACGCGATCAGTGCATGATCAGTCACGTGATACGTGCGTGTGATCAGCCACGTGATCAGTGCATGATATCCACGCGATCAGTGCATGATCAGCCACGTGATCAGTGCATGATCAGTCACGTGGATACAGTGCATGATCAGCCACGTGATCAGTGCATGATCAGCCACGTGATCAGTGCATGATCAGTTACGTGATCAGTGCATGATCAGTCACGTGATCAGTGCATGATCAGCCACGTGATCAGTGCATGATCAGCCACGCGATCAGTGTATGATCAGCCACGCGAACAGTGCATGCTCAGTCACGTGATCTGGGCCTGCTGAGCTGTGATTACTGTCTGCTCATCTGCTTGACAATTGCCAGCTGAGCTGCACGATTCCTGCCTGTCATCTGCTTGACAATTGCCAGTGCTGCGAATTCCTGCCTGCTCAGCTGCTTGATTATTGCCAGCTGAGCAGCATGATTCCTCACACCTGAGTTCCATGATTATTGCCTGCTGACTGTTTGATTCGTGCCTACTCAGCTCTTTGTTTATTGCCTCCAGAGGCACATGATCAGTGTATGATAGCAAACATGATCAGCGCATGATCAGTCACATGATCAGCGCCATTAAGTCACGTGATCACTACATGATAGTCATGTGATCAGTCCATGCTCAGTCACGTCATCAGTGCATGATCAGCCACGTGATCAGTGCATGATCTGTCACAAGATTAGTGTATGATCATCCACGTGATCAGTGCACGGGCAGTCATGTGATCAGTGCATGATATAGACGTGAACAGTGCATGATCAGTCTCGTGATCAGTGCATGATAGCCACGTGATCAGTGCATGATCAGTCACCTGATGGGTGTATGATCATTCACGTGACCTGTACATGGTAGCTACATGATCATTGCATGATCAGCCACGAGTAGTTCATGATAGCCACGTGATCACTGCATGATCAGTCACGTGATCAGTGCATGATCAGTCATGTGACCAGTACATGGTAGCTCGTGATCATGGCATGATCAGCCACGTGAGCAGTGCATGATAGCCACGTGATCAGTGCATGATCAGACACGTGATCAGTGCATGATCAGTCACGTGATCAGTGCATGATCAGCCACGCGATCAGTGCATGACCAGGCACGTGATCAGTGCATGTCCAGCCACGTGATCAGTGCATGATAGCCACGTGATCAGTGCATGATCAGTCACGTGATCAGTGCATGATCAGTTACGTGATCAGTGCATGATCAGCCACGTGATCAGTGCATGATCAGCCACATGATCAGTGCATGATCAATTACGCGATCAGTGCATGATCAGCCACGTGACCAGTACATGGTAGCACGTGATCATTGCCTGATCAGCCACGTGATCAGTGCATGATAGCCACGTGATCAGTGCATGATAGCCACGTGATCAGTGCATGATCAGTCATGTGATAGTGTGTGATCAGCCACGTGATCAGTGCATGATATCCACGTGATCAGTGCATGATCAGCCACGTGATCAGTGCATGAGAGCCACGTGATCAGTGCATGATCAGTCACGTGATCAGTGTGATCAGCCACGTGATCAGTGCATGATGAGCCACGTGGATCAGTGCATGATCAGTTACGTGATCAGTGCATGATCAGTCACGTGACCAGTACATGGTTGCTACGATCGTGCATGATCAGCCACGTGATCAGTGCATGATAGCCACGTGATCAGTGCATGATCAGTCACGTGATCAGTGCATGATCAGTCACGTGATCAGTGCATGATCAGTTACGTGATCAGTGCATGATCAGTCACGTGACCAGTACATGATAGCCACGTGATCATTGCATGACAGCCACGTGATCAGTGCATGATAGCCACGTGATCAGTGCATGAGTCACGTGATCAGTATGATCAGCCACGTGATCAGTGCATGATAGCCACGTGATCAGTGCATGATAGTCACGTGATCAGTGTGTGATCAGCCACGTGATCAGTGCATGATCAGCCACGTGATCAGTGCATGATCAGCCACGTGATCAGTGCATGATCAGCCACGTGATCAGTGCATGATCAGCCACGTGATCAGTGCATGATCAGTCACGTGACCAGTACATGGTTGCTACGTGATCGTGCATGATCAGCCACGTGAGCAGTGCATGATAGCCACGTGATCAGTGCATGATCAGTCACGTGATCAGTACATGATCAGTCACGTGAACAGTGCATGATCATTTACGTGATCTTGCATGATCAGTCACGTGACCAGTATATGGTTGCTACGTGATCATTCCATGACAGCCACGTGAGCAGTGCATGATAGCCACGTGATGTGCATGAGTTACGTGAGCAGAGTATGATCAGCCACGTGATCAGTGCATGAGTGCCACGTGATCAGTGCATGATATGTCACGTGACAGTGTGTGATCAGCCACGTGAACAGTGCATGTTCAGCCACGTGATCAGTGCATGATAGCCACGTGATCAGTGCATGATCAGTTACGTGAGCAGTGTATGATCAGCCACGTGATCAGTGCATGGTCAGACACGTGAACAGTGTATGATCAGCCACGTGATCAGTGCATGATATCCAAGTGATCAGTGCATGATCATCACGTGATCAGTGTATGATCAGCCACGTGAACAGTGCATGCTCAGTCACGTGATCTGGGCCTGCTGAGCTGCGTGATTACTGTCTGCTCATCTGCTTGACAATTGCCAGCTGAGCTGCACGATTCCTGCCTGTCATCTGCTTGACAATTGCCAGCTGTGCTGCGTAATTCCTGCCTGCTCAGCTGCTTGATTATTGCCAGCTGAGCAGCATGATTCCTCACACCTGAGTTCCATGATTATTGCCTGCTGACTGTTTGATTCGTGCCTACTCAGCTCTTTGTTTATTGCCTCCAGAGGCACATGATCAGTGTATGATAGCAAACATGATCAGCGCATGATCAGTCACATGATCAGCGCCATTAAGTCACGTGATCACTACATGATAGTCATGTGATCAGTCCATGCTCAGTCACGGTATCAGTGCATGATCAGCCACGTGATCAGTGCATGATCTGTCACAAGATTAGTGTATGATCATCCACGTGATCAGTGCATGGGCAGTCATGTGATCAGTGCATGATATAGACGTGATCAGTGCATGATCAGTCTCGTGATCAGTGCATGATAGCCACGTGATCAGTGCATGATCAGTCACCTGATGGGTGTATGATCATTCACGTGACCTGTACATGGTAGCTACATGATCATTGCATGATCAGCCACGTGAGTAGTGCATGATAGCCACGTGATCAGTGCATGATCAGTCACGTGATCAGTGCATGATCAGTCATGTGACCAGTACATGGTAGCTGCGTGATCATGCATGATCAGCCACGTGAGCAGTGCATGATAGCCACGTGATCAGTGCATGATCAGACACGTGATCAGTGCATGATCAGTCACGTGATCAGTGCATGATCAGCCACGTGATCAGTGCATGACCAGCACGATCAGTGTATGTCAGCCAAGTGATCAGTGCATGATAGCCACGTGATCAGTGCATGATCAGTCACGTGATCAGTGCATGATCAGTTATGTGATCAGTGCATGATCAGCCACGTGATCAGTGCATGATCAGCCACATGATCAGTGCATGATCAATTACGTGATCAGTGCATGATCAGTCACGTGATCAGTACATGGTAGCTACGTGATCATTGCATGATCAGCCACGTGATCAGTGCATGATAGCCACGTGATCAGTGCATGATAGCCACGTGATCAGTGCATGATCAGTCATGTGATACGTGTGATCAGCCACGTGATCAGTGCATGATATCCACGCGATCAGTGCATGACAGCCACGTGATCAGTGCATGAGAGCCACGTGATCAGTGCATGATCAGTCACGTGATACATGTGTGATCAGCCACGTGATCAGTGCATGATGAGCCACGTGATCAGTGCAGGATCAATTACGTGATCAGTGCATGATCAGTCACGTGACCAGTACATGGTTGCTACGTGATCGCTGCATGATCAGCCACGTGAGCAGAGCATGATAGCCACGTGATCAGTGCATGATCAGTCACGTGATCAGTACATGATCAGTCACGTGAACAGTGCATGATCATTTACGTGATCTTTGCATGATCAGTCACGTGACCAGTATATGGTTGCTACGTGATCATTCCATGACGAGCCACGTGAGCAGTGCATGATAGCCACGTGATGTGTGCATGAGTTACGTGAGCAGAGTATGATCAGCCACGTGATCAGTGCATGAGTGCCACGTGATCAGTGCATGATATGTCACGTGACAGGTGTGTGATCAGCCACGTGAACAGTGCATGTTCAGCCACGTGATCAGTGCATGATAGCCACGTGATCAGTGCATGATCAGTTACGTGAGCAGTGTATGATCAGCCACGTGATCAGTGCATGGTCAGACACGTGAACAGTGTATGATCAGCCACGTGATCAGTGCATGATATCCAAGTGATCAGTGCATGATCATCACGTGATCAGTGTATGATCAGCCACGTGAACAGTGCATGCTCAGTCACGTGATCTGGGCCTGCTGAGCTGCGTGATTACTGTCTGCTCATCTGCTTGACAATTGCCAGCTGAGCTGCACGATTCCTGCCTGTCATCTGCTTGACAATTGCCAGCTGTGCTGCGTAATTCCTGCCTGCTCAGCTGCTTGATTATTGCCAGCTGAGCAGCATGATTCCTCACACCTGAGTTCCATGATTATTGCCTGCTGACTGTTTGATTCGTGCCTACTCAGCTCTTTGTTTATTGCCTCCAGAGGCACATGATCAGTGTATGATAGCAAACATGATCAGCGCATGATCAGTCACATGATCAGCGCCATTAAGTCACGTGATCACTACATGATAGTCATGTGATCAGTCCATGCTCAGTCACGGTATCAGTGCATGATCAGCCACGTGATCAGTGCATGATCTGTCACAAGATCAGTGTATGATCATCCACGTGATCAGTGCATGGGCAGTCATGTGATCAGTGCATGATATAGACGTGATCAGTGCATGATCAGTCCGTGATCAGTGCATGATAGCCACGTGATCAGTGCATGATCAGTCACCTGATGGGTGTATGATCATTCACGTGACCTGTACATGGTAGCTACATGATCATTGCATGATCAGCCACGTGAGTAGTGCATGATAGCCACGTGATCACTGCATGATCAGTCACGTGATCAGTGCATGATCAGTCATGTGACCAGTACATGGTAGCTGCGTGATCATGGCATGATCAGCCACGAGCAGTGCATGATAGCCACGTGATCAGTGCATGATCAGACACGTGATCAGTGCATGATCAGTCACGTGATCAGTGCATGATCAGGCACGTGATCAGTGTATGTCAGCCAAGTGATCAGTGCATGATAGCCACGTGATCAGTGCATGATCAGTCACGTGATCAGTGCATGATCAGTTATGTGATCAGTGCATGATCAGCCACGTGATCAGTGCATGATCAGCCACGTGATCAGTGCATGATCAATCACGTATCAGCATGATCAGTCACGTGACCAGTACAAGGTAGCTACGTGATCATTGCTGATCAGCCACGTGATCAGTGCATGATAGCCACGTGATCAGTGCATGATAGCCACGTGATCAGTGCATGATCAGTCACGTGATACGTGTGTGATCAGCCACATGATCAGTGCATGATATCCACGTGATCAGTGCATGACAGCCACGCGATCAGTGCATGAGAGCCACGTGATCAGTGCATGATCAGTCACGTGATACATGTGTGATCAGCCACGTGATCAGTGCATGATGAGCCACGTGATCAGTGCATGATCAATTACGTGATCAGTGCATGATCAGTCACGTGACCAGTACATGGTTGCTACGTGATCGCTGCATGATCAGCCACGTGAGCAGTGCATGATAGCCACGTGATCAGTGCATGATCAGTCACGTGATCAGTACATGATCAGTCACGTGAACAGTGCATGATCATTTACGTGATCTGCATGATCAGTCACGTGACCAGTATATGGTTGCTACGTGATCATTCCATGACGAGCCACGTGAGCAGTGCATGATAGCCACGTGATGTGTGCATGAGTTACGTGAGCAGAGTATGATCAGCCACGTGATCAGTGCATGAGTGCCACGTGATCAGTGCATGATATGTCACGTGACAGGTGTGTGATCAGCCACGTGAACAGTGCATGTTCAGCCACGTGATCAGTGCATGATAGCCACGTGATCAGTGCATGATCAGTTACGTGAGCAGTGTATGATCAGCCACGTGATCAGTGCATGGTCAGACACGTGAACAGTGCATGATCAGCCACGTGATCAGTGCATGATATCCAAGTGATCAGTGCATGATCATCACGTGATCAGTGCATGATCAGCCACGTGAACAGTGCATGCTCAGTCACGTGATCTGGGCCTGCTGAGCTGCGTGATTACTGTCTGCTCATCTGCTTGACAATTGCCAGCTGAGCTGCACGATTCCTGCCTGTCATCTGCTTGACAATTGCCAGCTGTGCTGCGTAATTCCTGCCTGCTCAGCTGCTTGATTATTGCCAGCTGAGCAGCATGATTCCTCACACCTGAGTTCCATGATTATTGCCTGCTGACTGTTTGATTCGTGCCTACTCAGCTCTTTGTTTATTGCCTCCAGAGGCACATGATCAGTGTATGATAGCAAACATGATCAGCGCATGATCAGTCACATGATCAGCGCCATTAAGTCACGTGATCACTACATGATAGTCATGTGATCAGTCCATGCTCAGTCACGGTATCAGTGCATGATCAGCCACGTGATCAGTGCATGATCTGTCACAAGATTAGTGTATGATCATCCACGTGATCAGTGCATGGGCAGTCACGTGATCAGTGCATGATATAGACGTGATCAGTGCATGATCAGTCTCGTGATCAGTGCATGATAGCCACGTGATCAGTGCATGATCAGTCACCTGATGGGTGCATGATCATTCACGTGACCTGTACATGGTAGCTACATGATCATTGCATGATCAGCCACGTGAGTAGTGCATGATAGCCACGTGATCACTGCATGATCAGTCACGTGATCAGTGCATGATCAGTCATGTGACCAGTACATGGTAGCTGCGTGATCATGGCATGATCAGCCACGTGAGCAGTGCATGATAGCCACGTGATCAGTGCATGATCAGTCACGTGATCAGTGCATGATCAGTCACGTGATCAGTGCATGATCAGCCACGTGATCAGTGCATGATCAGCCACGTGATCAGTGCATGATCAGTCACGTGATCAGTGCATGATCAGTTACGTGATCAGTGCATGATCAGCCACGTGATCAGTGCATGATCAGCCACGTGATCAGTGCATGATCAGTTACGTGATCAGTGCATGATCAGTCACGTGATCAGTACATGGTAGCCACGTGATCATTGCATGATCAGCCACGTGATCAGTGCATGATAGCCACGTGATCAGTGCATGATCAGCCACGTGATCAGTGCATGATCAGTCACGTGATACGTGATCAGCCACGTGATCAGTGCATGATCAGCCACGTGATCAGTGCATGATAGCCACGTGATCAGTGCATGATCAGTTACGTGATCAGTGCATGATCAGTCACGTGATCAGTGCATGGTAGCTACGTGATCATTGCATGATCAGCCACGTGATCAGTGCATGATAGCTACGTGATCAGTGCATGATAGCCACGTGATCAGTGCATGATCAGTCACGTGATACGTGCATGATCAGCCACGTGATCAGTGCATGATAGCCACGTGATCAGTGCATGATCAGCCACGTGATCAGTGCATGATAGCCACGTGATCAGTGCATGATCAGTCACGTGATCAGTGTGTGATCAGCCACGTGATCAGTGCATGATCAGCCACGTGATCAGTGCATGATCAATTACGTGATCAGTGCATGATCAGTCACGTGACCAGTACATGGTTGCTACGTGATCGTGCATGATCAGCCACGTGATCAGTGCATGATAGCCACGTGATCAGTGCATGATCAGCCACGTGATCAGTGCATGATCAGTCACGTGATCAGTGCATGATCATTTACGTGATCTGCATGATCAGTCACGTGACCGAGTATATGAGTTGCACGTGATCAGTGCATGATCAGCCACGTGATCAGTGCATGATAGCCACGGATGTGTGCATGAGTTACGTGATCAGTGCATGATCAGCCACGTGATCAGTGCATGAGTGCCACGATCAGTGCATGATATGTCACGTGACAGTGTGTGATCAGCCACGTGATCAGTGCATGATCAGCCACGATCAGTGCATGATAGCCACGTGATCAGTGCATGATCAGTCACTGATCAGTGCGATCAGCCACGTGATCAGTGCATGATCAGTCACGTGATCAGTGCATGATCAGCCACGTGATCAGTGCATGATAGCCACGTGATCAGTGCATGATCAGCCACGTGATCAGTGCATGATCAGCCACGTGATCAGTGCATGATCAGCCACGTGATCATAGTGTGATCAGCCACGTGATCAGTGCATGATCAGCCACGTGATCAGTGCATGATCAGTCAGTGATCAGTGCATGATCAGTCACGTGATCAGTGCATGATCAGCCACGTGATCAGTGCATGACAGCCACGGATCAGTGCATGATCAGTTACGTGATCAGTGCATGATCAGTCACGTGACCAGTACATGGTAGCCACGTGATCATTGCATGATCAGCCACGTGATCAGTGCATGATAGCCACGCGATCAGTGCATGATAGCCACGTGATCAGTGCATGATCAGTCATGTGATACGTATGATCAGCCACGTGATCAGTGCATGATATCCACGTGATCAGTGCATGACAGCCACGTGATCAGTGCATGAGAGCCACGTGATCAGTGCATGATCAGTCACGTGATACAGTGTGATCAGCCACGTGATCAGTGCATGATGAGCCACGTGATCAGTGCAGGATCAATTACGTGATCAGTGCATGATCAGTCACGCGACCAGTACATGGTTGCTACGTGATCGTGCATGATCAGCCACGTGAGCAGAGCATGATAGCCACGCGGTCAGTGCATGATCAGTCACGTGATCAGTACATGATCAGTCACGTGAACAGTGCATGATCATTTACGTGATCTTTGCATGATCAGTCACGTACCAGTATATGGTTACATGATCATTCCATGACGAGCCACGTGAGCAGTGCATGATAGCCACGTGATGTGTGCATGAGTTACGTGAGCAGAGTATGATCAGCCACGTGATCAGTGCATGAGTGCCACGTGATCAGTGCATGATATGTCACGTGACAGTGTGTGATCAGCCACGTGAACAGTGCATGTTCAGCCACGTGATCAGTGCATGATAGCCACGTGATCAGTGCATCAGTTACGTGAGCAGTGTATGATCAGCCACGTGATCAGTGCATGGTCAGACACGTGAACAGTGTATGATCAGCCACGTGATCAGTGCATGATATCCAAGTGATCAGTGCATGATCATCACGTGATCAGTGTATGATCAGCCACGTGAACAGTGCATGCTCAGTCACGTGATCTGGGCCTGCTGAGCTGCGTGATTACTGTCTGCTCATCTGCTTGACAATTGCCAGCTGAGCTGCACGATTCCTGCCTGTCATCTGCTTGACAATTGCCAGCTGTGCTGCATAATTCCTGCCTGCTCAGCTGCTTGATTATTGCCAGCTGAGCAGCATGATTCCTCACACCTGAGTTCCATGATTATTGCCTGCTGACTGTTTGATTCGTGCCTACTCAGCTCTTTGTTTATTGCCTCCAGAGGCACATGATCAGTGTATGATAGCAAACATGATCAGCGCATGATCAGTCACATGATCAGCGCCATTAAGTCACGTGATCACTACATGATAGTCATGTGATCAGTCCATGCTCAGTCACGGTATCAGTGCATGATCAGCCACGTGATCAGTGCATGATCTGTCACAAGATTAGTGTATGATCATCCACGTGATCAGTGCACGGCAGTCATGTGATCAGTGCATGATATAGACGTGATCAGTGCATGATCAGTCCGTGATCAGTGCATGATAGCCACGTGATCAGTGCATGATCAGTCACCTGATGGGTGTCTGATCATTCACGTGACTCACATGGTAGCTACATGATCATTGCATGATCAGCCACGTGAGTAGTGCATGATAGCCACGTGATCACTGCATGATCAGTCACGTGATCAGTGCATGATCAGTCATGTGACCAGTACATGGTAGCCGTGATCATGGCATGATCAGCCACGTGAGCAGTGCATGATAGCCACGTGATCAGTGCATGATCAGACACGTGATCAGTGCATGATCAGTCACGTGATCAGTGCATGATCAGCCACGCGATCAGTGCATGACCAGGCACGTGATCAGTGTATGTCAGCCACGTGATCAGTGCATGATAGCCACGTGATCAGTGCATGATCAGCCACGTGATCAGTGCATGATCAGCCACGTGATCAGTGCATGATCAGTCACGTGATCAGTGCATGATCAGCCACGTGATCAGTGCATGATCAGCCACGCGATCAGTGCATGATCAATTACGTGTCAGTGCATGATCAGTCACGTGACAGCATGATGTAGCTACGTGATCAGTGCATGATCAGCCACGTGATCAGTGCATGATAGCCACGTGATCAGTGCATGACAGTCACGTGATCAGTGCATGATCAGTCACGTGATACAGTGTGATCAGCCACGTGATCAGTGCATGATAGCCATGATCAGTGCATGATCAGCCACGTGATCAGTGCATGATAGCCACGTGATCAGTGCATGATCAGTCACGTGATCATGTGTGATCAGCCACGTGATCAGTGCATGATCAGCCACGTGATCAGTGCATGATCAGCCACGTGATCAGTGCATGATCAGTCACGTGATACGTGGTGATCAGCCACGTGATCAGTGCATGATATCCACGTGATCAGTGCATGATCAGCCACGTGATCAGTGCATGAGAGCCACGTGATCAGTGCATGATCAGTCACGTGATACATGTGATCAGCCACGTGATCAGTGCATGATGAGCCACGTGATCAGTGCAGGATCAATTTGATCAGTGCATGATCAGTCACGTGACCAGTACATGGTTGCACGTGATCGTTGCATGATCAGCCACGTGAGCAGTGCATGATAGCCACGTGATCAGTGCATGATCAGTCACGTGATCAGTACATGATCAGTCACGTGAACAGTGCATGATCATTTACGTGATCTGTGCATGATCAGTCACGTGACCAGTATATGGTAGCGTGATCATTCCATGACGAGCCACGTGAGCAGTGCATGATAGCCACGTGATGTGTGCATGAGTTACGTGAGCAGAGTATGATCAGCCACGTGATCAGTGCATGAGTGCCACGTGATCAGTGCATGATATGTCACGCGACAGGTGTGTGATCAGCCACGTGAACAGTGCATGTTCAGCCACGCGATCAGTGCATGATAGCCACGCGATCAGTGCATGATCAGTTACGTGAGCAGTGTATGATCAGCCACGTGATCAGTGCATGGTCAGACACGTGACCAGTGTATGATCAGCCACGTGATCAGTGCATGATATCCAAGTGATCAGTGCATGATCATCACGTGATCAGTGTATGATCAGCCACGTGAACAGTGCATGATCAGCCACGTGATCTGGGCCTGCTGAGCTGCGTGATTACTGTCTGCTCATCTGCTTGACAATTGCCAGCTGAGCTGCACGATTCCTGCCTGTCATCTGCTTGACAATTGCCAGCTGTGCTGCGTAATTCCTGCCTGCTCAGCTGCTTGATTATTGCCAGCTGAGCAGCATGATTCCTCACACCTGAGTTCCATGATTATTGCCTGCTGACTGTTTGATTCGTGCCTACTCAGCTCTTTGTTTATTGCCTCCAGAGGCACATGATCAGTGTATGATAGCAAACATGATCAGCGCATGATCAGTCACATGATCAGCGCCATTAAGTCACGTGATCACTACATGATAGTCATGTGATCAGTCCATGCTCAGTCACGGTATCAGTGCATGATCAGTTACGTGATCAGTGCATGATCTGTCACAAGATTAGTGTATGATCATCCACGCGATCAGTGCACGGGCAGTCATGTGATCAGTGCATGATATAGACGTGATCAGTGCATGATCAGTCTCGTGATCAGTGCATGATAGCCACGTGATCAGTGCATGATCAGTCACCTGATGGTGTATGATCATTCACGTGACCTGTACATGGTAGCTACGTGATCATTGCATGATCAGCCACGTGATCAGTGCATGATAGCCACGTGATCAGTGCATGATCAGTCACGATCAGTGCATGATCAGTCACGTGATCAGTGCATGATCAGCCACGTGATCAGTGCATGATCAGGCACGCGATCAGTGCATGATCAGCCACGTGATCAGTGCATGATAGCCACGTGATCAGTGCATGATCAGTCACGTGATCAGTGCATGATCAGCCACGTGATCAGTGCATGATCAGCCACGTGATCAGTGCATGATCAGCCACGTGATCAGTGCATGATCAATTACGTGATCAGTGCATGATCAGCCACGTGATCAGTGCATGGCAGCCACGTGATCAGTGCATGATCAGCCACGTGATCAGTGCATGATAGTCACGCGATCAGTGCATGATAGCCACGTGATCAGTGCATGATCAGTCACGTGATCATGCATGATCAGCCACGTGATCAGTGCATGATGAGCCACGTGATCAGTGCATGATCAATTACGTGATCAGTGCATGATCAGTCACGTGACCAGTACATGGTTGCTACGTGATCGTGCATGATCAGCCACGTGAGCAGTGCATGATAGCCACGTGATCAGTGCATGATCAGTCACGTGATCAGTGCATGATCAGTCACGTGATCAGTGCATGATCATTTACGTGATCAGTGCATGATCAGTCACGTTACAGTATATGGTTGCTACGTGATCATTCCATGACAGCCACGTGAGCAGTGCATGATAGCCACGTGATGTGCATGAGTTACGTGATCAGTGTATGATCAGCCACGCGATCAGTGCATGAGTGCCACGTGATCAGTGCATGATCAGTCACGTGACAGTGCATGATCAGCCACGTGAACAGTGCATGATCAGCCACGTGATCAGTGCATGATAGCCACGTGATCAGTGCATGATCATCACGTGATCAGTGTATGATCAGCCACGTGAACAGTGCATGCTCAGTCACGTGATCAGGGCCTGCTGAGCTGCGTGATTACTGTCTGCTCATCTGCTTGACAATTGCCAGCTGAGCTGCACGATTCCTGCCTGTCATCTGCTTGACAATTGCCAGCTGTGCTGCATAATTCCTGCCTGCTCAGCTGCTTGATTATTGCCAGCTGAGCAGCATGATTCCTCACACCTGAGTTCCATGATTATTGCCTGCTGACTGTTTGATTCGTGCCTACTCAGCTCTTTGTTTATTGCCTCCAGAGGCACATGATCAGTGTATGATAGCAAACATGATCAGCGCATGATCAGTCACATGATCAGTGCCATTAAGCCACGTGATCAGTACATGATAGTCATGTGATCAGTCCATGCTCAGTCACGGTATCAGTGCATGATCAGCCACGCGATCAGTGCATGATCTGTCATAAGATTAGTGTATGATCATCCACGTGATCAGTGCATGGGCAGTCATGTGATCAGTGCATGATATAGACGTGATCAGTGCATGATCAGTCACGTGATCAGTGCATGATAGCCACGTGATCAGTGCATGATCAGTCACCTGATGGTGTATGATCATTCACGTGACCTGTACATGGTAGCTACGTGATCATTGCATGATCAGCCACGTGAGTAGTTCATGATACGTGATCACTGCATGATCAGTCACGCGATCAGTGCATGATCAGTCATGTGACCAGTACATGGTAGCTGCGCGATCATGGCATGATCAGCCACGCGAGCAGTGCATGATAGCCACGTGATCAGTGCATGATCAGTCACGTGATCAGTGCATGATCAGTCACGTGATCAGTGCATGATCAGCCACGTGATCAGTGCATGATCAGCCACGTGATCAGTGCATGATCAGCCACGTGATCAGTGCATGATCAGTTACGTGATCAGTGCATGATCAGCCACGTGATCAGTGCATGATCAGCCACGTGATCAGTGCATGATCAATTACGTGATCAGTGCATGATCAGTCACGTGATCAGTACATGGTAGCCACGTGATCATTGCATGATCAGCCACGTGATCAGTGCATGATAGCCACGTGATCAGTGCATGATCAGCCACGCGATCAGTGCATGATCAGTCACGTGATAGTGCATGATCAGCCACGTGATCAGTGCATGATAGCCACGCGATCAGTGCATGATCAGCCACGTGATCAGTGCATGATAGCCACGTGATCAGTGCATGATCAGTCACGTGATCAGTGCATGATCAGTCACGTGACCAGTACATGGTAGCTACATGATCAGTGCATGATCAGCCACGTGATAGTGCATGATAGCCACGTGATCAGTGCATGATCAGTCACGTGATCAGTGCATGATCAGTCACGTGATCAGTGCATGATAGCTACGTGATCATGCATGATCAGCCACGTGATCAGTGCATGATAGCCACGTGATCAGTGCATGATCAGTCACGTGATCAGTGCATGATCAGTTACGTGATCAGTGCATGATCAGCCACGTGATCAGTGCATGATCAGCCACGTGATCAGTGCATGATCAGCCACGTGATCAGTGCATGATAGCCACGTGATCAGTGCATGATCAGTCACGTGATCAGTGCATGATCAGTCACGCGACCAGTGCATGATCAGCCACGTGATCAGTGCATGATCAGCCACGTGATCAGTGCATGATCAATTACGCGATCAGTGCATGATCAGTCACGTGATCAGTACATGGTAGCCACGTGATCAGTGCATGATCAGCCACGTGATCAGTGCATGACAGGCACGTGATCAGTGCATGATCAGTCACGTGATCAGTGCATGATCAGTCACGTGATACGTGCATGATCAGCCACGTGATCAGTGCATGATAGTCACGTGATCAGTGCATGACAGCCACGTGATCAGTGCATGATAGCCACGTGATGTGTGCATGAGTTACGTGAGCAGAGTATGATCAGCCACGTGATCAGTGCATGAGTGCCACGTGATCAGTGCATGATATGTCACGTGACAGTGTGATCAGCCACGTGAACAGTGCATGTTCAGCCACGTGATCAGTGCATGATAGCCACGCGATCAGTGCATGATCAGTTACGTGATCAGTGTATGATCAGCCACGTGATCAGTGCATGGTCAGACACGCGAACAGTGTATGATCAGCCACGTGATCAGTGCATGATATCCAAGTGATCAGTGCATGATCATCACGCGA
Organism: Bos javanicus; assembly: GCF_032452875.1. Lineage (NCBI taxonomy): Eukaryota > Metazoa > Chordata > Mammalia > Artiodactyla > Bovidae > Bos > Bos javanicus. The sequence continues at coordinate 21,394 of NW_026894292.1, read as the reverse complement.
TCAGTGTATGATCAGCCACGCGAACAGTGCATGCTCAGTCACGTGATCTCGGCCTGCTGAGCTGCGTGATTACTGTCTGCTCATCTGCTTGACAATTGCCAGCTGAGCTGCACGATTCCCGCCTGTCATCTGCTTGACAATTGTCAGCTGTGCTGCGTAATTCCTGCCTGCTCAGCTGCTTGATTATTGCCAGCTGAGCAGCATGATTCCTCACACCTGAGTTCCATGATTATTGCCTGCTGACTGTTTGATTCGTGCCTACTCAGCTCTTTGTTTATTGCCTCCAGAGGCACATGATCAGTGTATGATAGCAAACATGATCAGCGCATGATCAGTCACATGATCAGCGCCATTAAGTCACGTGATCACTACATGATAGTCATGTGATCAGTCCATGCTCAGTCACGGTATCAGTGCATGATCAGCCACGTGATCAGTGCATGATCTGTCACATGATTAGTGTATGATCATCCACGTGATCAGTGCATGGCAGTCATGTGATCAGTGCATGATATAGACGTGATCAGTGCATGATCAGTCTCGTGATCAGTGCATGATAGCCACGTGATCAGTGCATGATCAGTCACCTGATGGGTGTATGATCATTCACGTGACCTGTACATGGTAGCTACATGATCATTGCATGATCAGCCACGTGAGTAGTGCATGATAGCCACGTGATCAGTGCATGATCAGTCACGTGATCAGTGCATGATCAGTCATGTGACCAGTACATGGTAGCATGTGATCATGGCATGATCAGCCACGTGATCAGTGCATGATAGCCACGTGATCAGTGCATGATCAGTCACGTGATCAGTGCATGATCAGTCACGTGATCAGTGCATGATCAGCCACGTGATCAGTGCATGATCAGTCACGTGATCAGTGCATGATCAGCCACGTGATCAGTGCATGATCAGCCACGTGATCAGTGCATGATCAGCCACGTGATCAGTGCATGATAGCCACGTGATCAGTGCATGATCAGTCACGTGATCAGTGCATGATCAGTCACGTGATCAGTGCATGATCAGCCACGTGATCAGTGCATGATCAGCCACGTGATCAGTGCATGATCAATTACGTGATCAGTGCATGATCAGTCACGTGATCAGTATGATAGCCACGTGATCAGTGCATGATCAGCCACGTGATCAGTGCATGATCAGCCACGTGATCAGTGCATGATCTGTCACGTGATCAGTGTATGATCAGCCACGTGATCAGTGCATGGGCAGTCATGTGATCAGTGCATGATATCACGTGATCAGTGCATGATCAGTCACGTGATCAGTGCATGATAGCCACGTGATCAGTGCATGATCAGTCACGTGATCAGTGTATGATCAGTCACGTGATCAGTACATGGTAGCTACATGATCAGTGCATGATCAGCCACGTGATCAGTGCATGATAGCCACGTGATCAGTGCATGATCAGTCACGTGATCAGTGCATGATCAGTCATGTGATCAGTGCATGGTAGCTGCGTGATCATGCATGATCAGCCACGTGATCAGTGCATGATAGCCACGTGATCAGTGCATGATCAGACACGTGATCAGTGCATGATCAGTTACGTGATCAGTGCATGATCAGCCACGTGATCAGTGCATGATCAGCACGTGATCAGTGCATGATCAGTCACGTGATCAGTGCATGATCAGTCACGTGATCAGTGCATGATCAGCCACGTGATCAGTGCATGATCAGCCACGTGATCAGTGCATGATCAATTACGTGATCAGTGCATGATCAGTCACGTGACCAGTACATGGTAGCTACGTGATCATTGCATGATCAGCCACGTGATCAGTGCATGATAGCCACGTGATCAGTGCATGATAGCCACGTGATCAGTGCATGATCAGTCATGTGATACGTGTGATCAGCCACGTGATCAGTGCATGATATCCACGTGATCAGTGCATGACAGCCACGTGATCTGTTCATGAGAGCCACGTGATCAGTGCATGATCAGTCACGTGATACATGTGTGATCAGCCACGTGATCAGTGCATGATGAGCCACGTGATCAGTGCAGGATCAATTACGTGATCAGTGCATGATCAGTCACGTGACCAGTATATGGTTGCTACGTGATCGTGCATGATCAGCCACGTGAGCAGAGCATGATAGCCACGTGATCAGTGCATGATCAGTCACGTGATCAGTACATGATCAGTCACGTGAACAGTGCATGAACATTTACGTGATCTTTGCATGATCAGTCACGTGACCAGTATATGGTAGCTACGTGATCATTCCATGACGAGCCACGTGAGCAGTGCATGATAGCCACGTGATGTGTGCATGAGTTACGTGAGCAGAGTATGATCAGCCACGTGATCAGTGCATGAGTGCCACGTGATCAGTGCATGATATGTCACGTGACAGGTGTGTGATCAGCCACGTGAACAGTGCATGTTCAGCCACGTGATCAGTGCATGATAGCCACGTGATCAGTGCATGATCAGTTACGCGAGCAGTGTATGATCAGCCACGTGATCAGTGCATGGTCAGACACGTGAACAGTGTATGATCAGCCACGTGATCAGTGCATGATATCCAAGTGATCAGTGCATGATCATCACGTGATCAGTGTATGATCAGCCACGTGAACAGTGCATGCTCAGTCACGTGATCTGGGTCTGCTGAGCTGCGTGATTACTGTCTGCTCATCTGCTTGACAATTGCCAGCTGAGCTGCACGATTTCCTGCCTGCTCAGCTGCTTGATTATTGCCAGCTGAGCAGCATGATTCCTCACACCTGAGTTCCATGATTATTGCCTGCTGACTGTTTGATTCGTGCCTACTCAGCTCTTTGTTTATTGCCTCCAGAGGCACATGATCAGTGTATGATAGCAAACATGATCAGCGCATGATCAGTCACATGATCAGCGCCATTAAGTCACGTGATCACTACATGATAGTCATGTGATCAGTCCATGCTCAGTCACGGTATCAGTGCATGATCAGCCACGTGATCAGTGCATGATCTGTCACAGATTAGTGTATGATCATCCACGTGATCAGTGCATGGGCAGTCATGTGATCAGTGCATGATATAGACGTGATCAGTGCATGATCAGTCTCGTGATCAGTGCATGATAGCCACGTGATCAGTGCATGATCAGTCACCTGATGGGTGTATGATCATTCACGTGACCTGTACATGGTAGCTACATGATCATTGCATGATCAGCCACGTGAGTAGTGCATGATAGCCACGTGATCACTGCATGATCAGTCACGTGATCAGTGCATGATCAGTCATGTGACCAGTACATGGTAGCTGCGTGATCATGCATGATCAGCCACGTGAGCAGTGCATGATAGCCACGTGATCAGTGCATGATCAGTCACGTGATCAGTGCATGATCAGTCACGTGATCAGTGCATGATCAGCCACGTGATCAGTGCATGATCAGGCACGTGATCAGTGTATGATCAGCCACGTGATCAGTGCATGATAGCCACGTGATCAGTGCATGATCAGTCACGTGATCAGTGCATGATCAGTCACGTGATCAGTGCATGATCAGCCACGTGATCAGTGCATGATCAGCCACGTGATCAGTGCATGATCAATTACGTGATCAGTGCATGATCAGTCACGCGACCAGTACATGGTAGCTACGCGATCATTGCCTGATCAGCCACGCGATCAGTGCATGATAGCCACGTGATCAGTGCATGATCAGCCACGTGATCAGTGCATGATCAGTCACGTGATACGTGTGATCAGCCACGTGATCAGTGCATGATAGCCACGCGATCAGTGCATGACAGCCACGTGAGCAGTGCATGATAGCCACGATGATGTGCATGAGTTACGTGATCAGAGTATGATCAGCCACGTGATCAGTGCATGAGTGCCACGTGATCAGTGCATGATATGTCACGTGACAGGTGTGTGATCAGCCACGTGAACAGTGCATGTTCAGCCACGTGATCAGTGCATGATAGCCACGTGATCAGTGCATGATCAGTTACGTGAGCAGTGTATGATCAGCCACGTGATCAGTGCATGGTCAGACACGTGAACAGTGTGATCAGCCACGTGATCAGTGCATGATATCCACGTGATCAGTGCATGATCATCACGTGATCAGTGGATGATCAGCCACGTGAACAGTGCATGCTCAGTCACGTGATCTGGGCCTGCTGAGCTGCGTGATTACTGTCTGCTCATCTGCTTGACAATTGCCAGCTGAGCTGCACGATTCCTGCCTGTCATCTGCTTGACAATTGCCAGCTGTGCTGCGTAATTCCTGCCTGCTCAGCTGCTTGATTATTGCCAGCTGAGCAGCATGATTCCTCACAGCTGAGTTCCATGATTATTGCCTGCTGACTGTTTGATTCGTGCCTACTCAGCTCTTTGTTTATTGCCTCCAGAGGCACATGATCAGTGTATGATAGCAAACATGATCAGCGCATGATCAGTCACATGATCAGCGCCATTAAGTCACGTGATCACTACATGATAGTCATGTGATCAGTCCATGCTCAGTCACGGTATCAGTGCATGATCAGCCACGTGATCAGTGCATGATCTGTCACAAGATTAGTGTATGATCATCCACGTGATCAGTGCATGGGCAGTCATGTGATCAGTGCATGAGATAGACGTGATCAGTGCATGATCAGTCTCGTGATCAGTGCATGATAGCCACGTGATCAGTGCATGATCAGTCACGTGATGGGTGTATGATCATTCACGTGACCTGTACATGGTAGCTACATGATCATTGCATGATCAGCCACGTGATCAGTGCATGATAGCCACGTGATCACTGCATGATCAGTCACGTGATCAGTGCATGATCAGTCATGTGACCAGTACATGGTAGCTGCGTGATCATGCATGATCAGCCACGTGATCAGTGCATGATAGCTACGTGATCAGTGCATGATCAGACACGTGATCAGTGCATGATCAGTCACGTGATCAGTGCATGATCAGCCACGTGATCAGTGCATGATCAGCCACGTGATCAGTGCATGATCAGCCACGTGATCAGTGCATGATAGCCACGTGATCAGTGCATGATCAGTCACGTGATCAGTGCATGATCAGTCACGTGATCAGTGCATGATCAGCCACGTGATCAGTGCATGATCAGCCACGTGATCAGTGATCAATTACGTGATCAGTGCATGATCAGTCACGTGACCAGTACATGGTAGCTACGTGATCATTGCATGATCAGCCACGTGATCAGTGCATGATAGCCACGTGATCAGTGCATGATCAGCCACGTGATCAGTGCATGATCAGTCACGTGATACGTGTGTGATCAGCCACATGATCAGTGCATGATATCCACGTGATCAGTGCATGACAGCCACGTGAGCAGTGCATGATAGCCACGTGATGTGTGCATGAGTTACGTGAGCAGAGTATGATCAGCCACGTGATCAGTGCATGAGTGCCACGTGATCAGTGCATGATATGTCACGTGACAGTGTGTGATCAGCCACGTGAACAGTGCATGTTCAGCCACGTGATCAGTGCATGATAGCCACGTGATCAGTGCATGATCAGTTACGTGAGCAGTGTATGATCAGCCACGTGATCAGTGCATGGTCAGACACGTGAACAGTGTATGATCAGCCACGTGATCAGTGCATGATATCCAAGTGATCAGTGCATGATCATCACGTGATCAGTGTATGATCAGCCACGTGAACAGTGCATGCTCAGTCACGCGATCTGGGCCTGCTGAGCTGCGTGATTACTGTCTGCTCATCTGCTTGACACTTGCCAGCTGAGCTGCACGATTCCTGCCTGTCATCTGCTTGACAATTGCCAGCTGTGCTGCGTAATTCCTGCCTGCTCAGCTGCTTGATTATTGCCAGCTGAGCAGCATGATTCCTCACACCTGAGTTCCATGATTATTGCCTGCTGACTGTTTGATTCGTGCCTACTCAGCTCTTTGTTTATTGCCTCCAGAGGCACATGATCAGTGTATGATAGCAAACATGATCAGCGCATGATCAGTCACATGATCAGCGCCATTAAGTCACGTGATCACTACATGATAGTCATGTGATCAGTCCATGCTCAGTCACGTATCAGTGCATGATCAGCCACGTGATCAGTGCATGATCTGTCACAAGATTAGTGTATGATCATCCACGTGATCAGTGCATGGCAGTCATGTGATCAGTGCATGATATAGACGTGATCAGTGCATGATCAGTCTCGTGATCAGTGCATGATAGTCACGTGATCAGTGCATGATCAGTCACCTGATGGGTGTATGATCATTCACGTGACCTGTACATGGTAGCTACATGATCATTGCATGATCAGCCACGGGAGTAGTGCATGATAGCCACGTGATCACTGCATGATCAGTCACGTGATCAGTGCATGATCAGTCATGTGATCAGTACATGGTAGCTGCGTGATCATGCATGATCAGCCACGTGAGCAGTGCATGATAGCCACGTGATCAGTGCATGATCAGACACGTGATCAGTGCATGATCAGTCACGTGATCAGTGCATGATCAGCCAGGTGATCAGTGCATGATCAGTCACGTGATCAGTGCATGATCGGTCACGTGATCAGTGCATGATCAGTCACGTGATCAGTGCATGATATCACGTGATCAGTGCATGATCAGTCCACGTGATCAGTGCATGATAGCCACGTGATCAGTGCATGATCAGTCACGTGATCAGTGCATGATCAGTCACGTGACCGGTGCATGGTAGCTACGTGATCAGTGCATGATCAGCCACGTGATCAGTGCATGATAGCCACGTGATCAGTGCATGATCAGTCACGTGATCAGTGCATGATCAGTCATGTGATCAGTGCATGGTAGCTGCGTGATCAGTGCATGATCAGCCACGCGATCAGTGCATGATAGCCACGTGATCAGTGCATGATCAGTCACGTGATCAGTGCATGATCAGTCATGTGATCAGTGCATGATCAGCCACGTGATCAGTGCATGATCAGCCATGCGATCAGTGCATGATCAGCCACGTGATCAGTGCATGATCAGTCACGTGATCAGTGCATGATCAGCCACGTGATCAGTGCATGATAGCCACGTGATCAGTGCATGATCATTCACGTGATCTGTGCATGATCAGTCACGTGATCAGTACATGAAGCACGTGATCAGTGCATGATCAGCCGTGATCAGTGCATGACAGCCACGTGATCAGTGCATGATAGCCACGTGATCAGTGCATGATCAGTCACGTGATCATGTGTGATCAGCCACGTGATCAGTGCATGATCAGCCACGTGATCAGTGCATGATCAATTACGTGATCAGTGCATGATCAGTCACGTGATCAGTACATGGTTGCTACGCGATCGTGCATGATCAGCCACGTGATCAGTGCATGATAGCCACGTGATCAGTGCATGATCAGTCACGTGATCAGTACATGATCAGTCACGTGATCAGTGCATGATCATTTACGTGATCAGTGCATGATCAGTCATGTGACCAGTATATGGTTGCTACGTGATCATTGCATGACAGCCACCTGATCAGTGCATGATAGCCACGTGATGTGCATGAGTTACGTGAGCAGTGTATGATCAGCCACGTGATCAGTGCATGATAGCCACGTGATCAGTGCATGATCAGTTACGTGATCAGTGCATGATCAGCCACGCGATCAGTGTATGATCAGCCACGTGATCAGTGCATGATAGCCAAGTGATCAGTGCATGATCAGTCACGTGATCAGTGTATGATCAGCCACGTGAACAGTGCATGCTCAGTCACGTGATCAGGGCCTGCTGAGCTGCGTGATTACTGTCTGCTCATCTGCTTGACAATTGCCAGCTGAGCTGCACGATTCCTGCCTGTCATCTGCTTGACAATTGCCAGCTGTTCTGCGTAATTCCTGCCTGCTCAGCTGCTTGATTGTTGCCAGCTGAGCAGCATGATTCCTCACAGCTGAGTTCCATGATTATTGCCTGCTGACTGTTTGATTCGTGCCTACTCAGCTCTTTGTTTATTGCCTCCAGAGGCACATGATCAGTGTATGATAGCAAACATGATCAGCGCATGATCAGTCACATGATCAGCGCCATTAAGTCACGTGATCACTACATGATAGTCATGTGATCAGTCCATGCTCAGTCACGGTATCAGTGCATGATCAGCCACGTGATCAGTGCATGATCTGTCACATGATTAGTGCATGATCAGCCACGTGATCAGTGCATGGGCAGTCATGTGATCAGTGCATGATATAGACGTGATCAGTGCATGATCAGTCTTGATCAGTGCATGATAGCCACGTGATCAGTGCATGATCAGTCACCTGATGGGTGTACGATCATTCACGTGACCTGTACATGGTAGCTACATGATCATTGCATGATCAGCCACGTGAGTAGTGCATGATAGCCACGTGATCACTGCATGATCAGTCACGCGATCAGTGCATGATCAGTCATGTGACCAGTACATGGTAGCTGTGATCATCGCATGATCAGCCACGTGAGCAGTGCATGATAGCCACGCGATCAGTGCATGATCAGTCACGTGATCAGTGCATGATCAGCCACGTGATCAGTGCATGATCAGCCACGTGATCAGTGCATGACCAGTCACGTGATCAGTGTATGATCAGCCACGTGATCAGTGCATGATCAGCCACGTGATCAGTGCATGATCAGTCACATGATCAGTGCATGATCAGTCACGTGATCAGTGCATGATCAGCCACGTGAGCAGAGCATGATCAGCCACGTGATCAGTGCATGATCAGTCACGTGATCAGTACATGATCAGTCACGTGGCCAGTGCATGATAGCTACGTGATCTGTGCATGATCAGCCACGTGACCAGTATATGGTAGCTACGCGATCATTCCATGACAACCACGTGAGCAGTGCATGATCAGCCACGTGATGTGTATGATGAGTTACGTGAGCAGAGTATGATATCCACGTGATCAGTGCATGAGAGCCACGTGATCAGTGCATGATATGTCACGTGATCAGTGTGTGATCAGCCACGTGACACATGTGTGTTCAGCCACGTGATCAGTGCATGATCAGCCACGTGATCAGTGCATGATCAGTTACGTGATCAGTGCATGATCAGCCACGTGATCAGTGCATGGTCAGACACGTGAACAGTGCATGATCAGCCACGTGATCAGTGCATGATATCCACGTGATCAGTGCATGATCAATCACGTGATCAGTACATGATCAGCCACGTGAACAGTGCATGCTCAGTCACGTGATCTGGGCCTGCTGAGCTGCGTGATTACTGTCTGCTCATCTGCTTGACAATTGCCAGCTGAGCTGCACGATTCCTGCCTGTCATCTGCTTGACAATTGCCAGCTGTGCTGCGTAATTCCTGCCTGCTCAGCTGCTTGATTATTGCCAGCTGAGCAGCATGATTCCTCACAGCTGAGTTCCATGATTATTGCCTGCTGACTGTTTGATTCGTGCCTACTCAGCTCTTTGTTTATTGCCTCCAGAGGCACATGATCAGTGTATGATAGCAAACATGATCAGCGCATGATCAGTCACATGATCAGCGCCATTAAGTCACGTGATCACTACATGATAGTCATGTGATCAGTCCATGCTCAGTCACGGTATCAGTGCATGATCAGCCACGTGATCAGTGCATGATCTGTCACGTGATTAGTGTATGATCATCCACGTGATCAGTGCACGGCAGTCATGTGATCAGTGCATGATATAGACGTGAACAGTGCATGATCAGTCTCGTGATCAGTGCATGATAGCCACGTGATCAGTGCATGATCAGTCACCTGATGGGTGTATGATCATTCACGTGACCAGTACATGGTAGCTACATGATCATTGCATGATCTGCCACGTGAGTAGTGCATGATAGCCACGTGATCAGTGCATGATCAGTCACGTGATCAGTGCATGATCAGTCATGTGACCAGTACATGGTAGTTGCGTGATCATCGCATGATCAGCCACGTGAGCAGTGCATGATAGCCACGTGATCAGTGCATGATCAGTCACGTGATCAGTGCATGATCAGTCACGTGATCAGTGCATGATCAGCCACGTGATCAGTGCATGATCAGCCACGCGATCAGTGCATGATCAGTTACGTGATCAGTGCATGACCAGCCACGTGATCAGTGTATGATCAGCCACGCGGATCAGTGTGATCAGTGCTTGATCAGCCATGATCAGTGCATGATCAATCACATGATCAGTGCATGATCAGTCACGAGACCACTACATGGTTGCTACGTGAACATTGCATGATCAGCCACGTGATCAGTGCATGATAGCCACGTGATCAGTGCATGATCAGCCACGTGATCAGTGCATGATCAGTCATGATCACGTATGATCGGCCACGTGATCAGTGCATGATCAGTCACGTGATCAGTATATGGTCAGTCACGTGATCATTGCATGACAGCCACGTGAGCAGTGCATGATCAGCCACGTGATCATGTGCGATCAGTTACGTGATCAGTGCATGATCAGCCACGTGATCAGTGCATGATCAGCCACGTGATCAGTGCATGATCAGTCACGTGATCAGCATGGCTGCTACGTGATCGTGCATGATCAGCCACGTGATCAGTGCATGATAGCCACGTGATCAGTGCATGATCAGTTACGTGATCAGTGTATGATCAGTCACGTGATCAGTGCATGGTCAGCTACGTGATCAGTGCATGATCAGCCACGTGATCAGCATGATTGCACGTGATCAGTGCATGATCAGTCACGTGATCAGTGCATGATCAGCCACGTGATCAGTGCATGAGTCACGTGATCAGTGCATGATCAGCCACGTGATCAGTGCATGCTATCCAAGTGATCAGTGCATGATCAGCACGTGATCAGTGCATGATCAGCCACGTGAACAGTGCTTGCTCAGTCACGTGATCTGCCAGCTGAGCTGCGTGATTCCTGCCTGCTCATCTGCTTGATTATTGCCAGCTGAGCAGCATGATTCCTCACAGCTGAGTTCCATGATTATTGCCTGCTGACTGTTTGATTCGTGCCTACCAGCTCTTTGTTTATTGCCTCCAGAGGCACATGATCAGTGTATGATAGCAACATGATCAGTGCATGATCAGTCACATGATCAGCGCCATTAAGTCACGTGATCACTACATGATAGTCATGATCAGTCCATGCTCAGTCACGGTATCAGTGCATGATCAGCCACGTGATCAGTGCATGATCTGTCACATGATCAGTGCATGATCATCCACGTGATCAGTGCACGGGCAGTCATGTGATCAGTGCATGATATAGACGTGATCAGTGCATGATCAGCCTCGTGATCAGTGCATGATAGCCACGTGATCAGTGCATGATCAGCCACGTGATCAGTGCATGATAGTCACGTGATCAGTGCATGATCAGCCACGTGATACATGTGCATGATCAGCCACGTGATCAGTGCATGATCAGCCACGTGATCAGTGCATGATCAGTCACGTGATCAGTGCATGATCAGTCACGTGACCAGTACATGGTCGCTACGTGATCATGCATGATCAGCCACGTGAGCAGTGCATGATAGCCACGTGATCAGTGCATGATCAGTCACGTGATCAGTGCATGATCAGTCACGTGATCAGTGCATGATCAGTTACGTGATCAGTGCATGATCAGTCACGTGACCAGTATATGGTTGCTACGTGATCATTGCATGACCAGCCACGTGAGCAGTGCATGATAGCCACGTGATGTGTGCATGAGTTTCGTGAGCAGAGCATGATCAGCCACGTGATCAGTGCATGAGTGCCACGTGATCAGTGCATGATATGTCACGTGACAGGTGTGTGATCAGCCACGTGAACAGTGCATGTTCAGCCACGTGATCAGTGCATGATCAGCCACGTGATCAGTGCATGATCAGACACGTGAACAGTGTATGATCAGCCACGTGATCAGTGCATGATAGCCACGTGATCAGTGCATGATCATCACGTGATCAGTGCATGATCAGCCACGTGAACAGTGCATGCTCAGTCACGTGATCAGGGCCTGCTGAGCTGCGTGATCACTGTCTGCTCATCTGCTTGACAATTGCCAGCTGAGCTGCACGATTCCTGCCTGTCATCTGCTTGACAATTGCCAGCTGTGCTGCGTAATTCCTGCCTGCTCAGCTGCTTGATTATTGCCAGCTGAGCAGCATGATTCCTCACAGCTGAGTTCCATGATTATTGCCTGCTGACTGTTTGATTCGTGCCTACTCAGCTCCTTGTTCATTGCCTCCAGAGGCACATGATCAGTGTATGATAGCAAACATGATCAGCGCATGATCAGTCACATGATCAGCGCCATTAAGTCACGTGATCACTACATGATAGTCATGTGATCAGTCCATGCTCAGTCACGGTATCAGTGCATGATCAGCCACGTGATCAGTGCATGATCTGTCACGTGATTAGTGTATGATCAGCCACGTGATCAGTGCATGATCAGTCATGTGATCAGTGCATGATATAGACGTGATCAGTGCATGATCAGCCACGTGATCAGTGCATGATAGCCACGTGATCAGTGCATGATCAGTCACCTGATGGGTGCATGATCATTCACGTGACCTGTACATGGTAGCTACGTGATCATTGCATGATCAGCCACGTGAGCAGTGCATGATAGCCACGTGATCACTGCATGATCAGTCACGCGATCAGTGTATGATCAGTCACGTGACCAGTGCATGGTCAGCCACGCGATCAGTGCATGATCAGCCACGTGATCAGTGCATGATCAGTCACGTGATCAGTGCGTGACCAGCCACGTGATCAGTGCATGATCAGCCACGTGATCAGTGCATGATCAGTCACGTGATCAGTGCATGATTAGTCACGGGATCAGTGCATGATCAGCACGTGATCAGTGCCATGATCAGCCACGTGATCAGTGCATGATGAGCCACGTGATCAGTGCAGGATCAGTTACGTGATCAGTGCATGATCAGTCACGTGACCAGTACATGGTTGCCACGTGATCGTGCATGATCAGCCACGTGAGCAGTGCATGATAGCCACGTGATCAGTGCATGATCAGTCACGTGATCAGTACATGATCAGTCACGTGAACAGTGCATGATCATTTACGTGATCTGTGCATGATCAGTCACGTGACCAGTATATGGTAGCTACGTGATCATTCCATGACGAGCCACGTGAGCAGTGCATGATAGCCACGTGATGTGTGCATGAGTTACGTGAGCAGAGTATGATCAGCCACGTGATCAGTGCATGAGTGCCACGTGATCAGTGCATGATATGTCACGTGACAGGTGTGTGATCAGCCACGTGAACAGTGCATGTTCAGCCACGTGATCAGTGCATGATAGCCACGTGATCAGTGCATGATCAGTTACGTGATCAGTGTATGATCAGCCACGTGATCAGTGCATGGTCAGACACGTGAACAGTGTATGATCAGCCACGTGATCAGTGCATGATATCCAAGTGATCAGTGCATGATCATCACGTGATCAGTGTATGATCAGCCACGTGAACAGTGCATGCTCAGTCACGTGATCTGGGCCTGCTGAGCTGCGTGATTACTGTCTGCTCATCTGCTTGACAATTGCCAGCTGAGCTGCACGATTCCTGCCTGTCATCTGCTTGACAATTGCCAGCTGTGCTGCGTAATTCCTGCCTGCTCAGCTGCTTGATTATTGCCAGCTGAGCAGCATGATTCCTCACAGCTGAGTTCCATGATTATTGCCTGCTGACTGTTTGATTCGTGCCTACTCAGCTCTTTGTTTATTGCCTCCAGAGGCACATGATCAGTGTATGATAGCAAACATGATCAGCGCATGATCAGTCACATGATCAGCGCCATTAAGTCACGTGATCACTACACGATAGTCATGTGATCAGTCCATGCTCAGTCACGGTATCAGTGCATGATCAGCCACGTGATCAGTGCATGATCTGTCACATGATTAGTGTATGATCATCCACGTGATCAGTGCATGGGCAGTCATGTGATCAGTGCATGATATAGACGTGATCAGTGCATGATCAGTCTCGTGATCAGTGCATGATAGCCACGTGATCAGTGCATGATCAGTCACCTGATGGGTGTATGATCATTCACGTGACCTGTACATGGTAGCTACATGATCATTGCATGATCAGCCACGTGATCAGTGCATGATCAGCCACGTGATCAGTGCATGATCAGCCACGTGATCAGTGCATGATCAGCCACGTGATCAGTGCATGATCAGTTGTGATCAGTGCATGATCAGTCACGTGATCAGTGCATGATAAGCTACATGATCAGTGCATGATCAGTCACGTGATCAGTGCATGATCAGTCACGTGATCAGTGCATGATCAGTCATGTGATCAGTGCATGATCAGCCACGTGATCAGTGCATGATCATCCAAGTGATCAGTGCATGATCATCACGTGATCAGTGTATGATCAGCCACGTGAACAGTGCATGCTCAGCCACGTGATCTGGGCCTGCTGAGCTGCGTGATTACCGTCTGCTCATCTGCTTGACAATTGCCAGCTGAGCTGCACGATTCCTGCCTGTCATCTGCTTGACAATTGCCAGCTGTGCTGCGTAATTCCTGCCTGCTCAGCTGCTTGATTATTGCTAGCTGAGCAGCATGATTCCTCACACCTGTGTTCCATGATTATTGCCTGCTGACTGTTTGATTCGTGCCTACTCAGCTCTTTGTTTATTGCCTCCAGAGGCACATGATCAGTGCATGATAGCAAACATGATCAGCGTACGATCAGCCACATGATCAGCGCCATTAAGTCACGTGATCACTACATGATAGTCATGTGATCAGTCCATGCTCAGTCACGGTATCAGTGCATGATCAGCCACGTGATCAGTGCATGATCTGTCACAAGATTAGTGTATGATCATCCACGTGATCAGTGCATGGGCAGTCATGTGATCAGTGCATGATATAGACGTGATCAGTGCATGATCAGTCTAGTGATCAGTGCATGATAGCCACGTGATCAGTGCATGATCGGTCACCTGATGGGTGTATGATCATTCACGTGACCTGTACATGGTAGCTACGATCATTGCATGATCAGCCACGTGAGTAGTGCATGATAGCCACGTGATCACTGCATGATCAGTCACGTGATCAGTGCATGATCAGTCATGTGACCAGTACATGGTAGCTGCGTGATCATGCATGATCAGCCACGTGAAGTGCATGATAGCCACGCGATCAGTGCATGATCAGTCACGTGATCAGTGCATGATCAGTCACGTGATCAGTGCATGATCAGCCACGTGATCAGTGCATGATCAGCCACATGATCAGTGCATGATCAATTACTTGATCAGTGCATGATCAGTCACGTGACAGTGTATGATAGCTACGTGATCATTGCCTGATCAGCCACATGATCAGTGCATGATCAATTACGTGATCAGTGCATGATCAGCCACGTGATCAGTGCATGATAGCCACGTGATCATTGCATGATCACCCACGTGAACAGTGCATGATAGCCACGTGATCAGTGCATGATCAATTACGTGATCAGTGCATGATCAGTCACGTGACCAGTACATGGTTGCCACGTGATCGTTGCATGATCAGCCACGTGAGCAGAGCATGATAGCCACGTGGTCAGTGCATGATCAGTCACGTGATCAGTACATGATCAGTCACGTGAACAGTGCATGATCATTTACGTGATCTTTGCATGATCAGTCACGTTACAGCATATGGTTGCTACGTGATCATTGCATGACAGCCACGTGAGCAGTGCATGATAGCCACGTGATGTGTGCATGAGTTACGTGAGCAGAGTATGATCAGCCACGTGATCAGTGCATGAGTGCCACGTGATCAGTGCATGATATGTCACGTGACAGGTGTGATCAGCCACGTGATCAGTGCATGATCAGCCACGTGATCAGTGCATGATAGCCACGTGATCAGTGCATGATCAGTCACGTGATCAGTGCATGATCAGCCACGTGATCAGTGCATGATCAGACACGTGAACAGTGCATGATCAGCCACGTGATCAGTGCATGATATCCGTGATCAGTGCATGATCATCACGTGATCAGTGCATGATCAGCCACGTGATCAGTGCATGCTCAGTCACGTGATCTGGGCATGCTGAGCTGCGTGATTACTGTCTGCTCATCTGCTTGACAATTGCCAGCTGAGCTGCACGACCTGCCTGTCATCTGTTGACAATTGCCAGCTGTGCTGTGTAATTCCTGCCTGCTTGATTATTGCCAGCTGAGCAGCATGATTCCTCACACCTGAGTTCCATGATTATTGCCTGCTGACTGTTTGATCACCAGCTTTTGTTTATTGCTCCAGAGGCACATGATCAGTGTATGATAGCAAACATGATCAGTGCATGATCAGTCACATGATCAGTGCATTAAGTCACGTGATCAGTACATGATAGTCATGTGATCAGTCCATGATCAGTCATGGTATCAGTGCATGATCAGCCACGTGATCAGTGCATGATCAGTCACGTGATCAGTGTATGATCAGCCACGTGATCAGTGCAGATGCAGTCATGTGATCAGTGCATGATATAGACGTGAACAGTGCATGATCAGTCACGTGATCAGTGCATGATAGCCACGTGATCAGTGCATGATCAGTTACGTGATCAGTGCATGATCAGCCACGTGATCAGTGCATGGTCAGCACGTGATCAGTGCATGATCAGCCACGTGATCAGTGCATGATAGCCACGTGATCAGTGCATGATCAGTCACTTGATCAGTGTATGATCAGCCACGTGAATGGTGCATGCTCAGTCACGTGATCTGGGCCTGCTGAGCTGCGTGATTACTGTCTGCTCATCTGCTTGATAATTGCCAGCTGAGCTGCACGATTCCTGCCTGTCATCTGCTTGACAATTGCCAGCTGTGCTTAATTCCTGCCTGCTCAGCTGCTTGATTATTGCCAGCTGAGCAGCATGATTCCTCACACCTGAGTTCCATGATTATTGCCTGCTGACTGTTTGATTCGTGCCTACTCAGCTCTTTGTTTATTGCCTCCAGAGGCACATGATCAGTGTATGATAGCAAACATGATCAGCGCATGATCAGTCACATGATCAGCGCCATTAAGTCACGTGATCACTACATGATAGTCATGTGATCAGTCCATGCTCAATCACGGTATCAAAGCATGATCAGCCACGTGATCAGTGCATGATCTGTCACAAGATTAGTGTATGATCATCCACGTGATCAGTGAAAGGGCAGTCATGTGATCAGTGCATGATATAGACGTGAACAGTGCATGATCAGTCTCGTGATCAGTGCATGATAGCTACGTGATCAGTGCATGATCAGTCACCTGACGGGTGTATGATCATTCACGTGACCTGCACATGGTAGCTACATGATCATTGCATGATCAGCCACGTGAGAAGTTCATGATAGCCACGTGATCACTGTATGATCAGTCACGTGATCAGTGCATGATCAGCCATGTGACCAGTACATGGTAGCTGCGCGATCAGGGCATGATCAGCCACGTGAGCAGTGTATGATAGCCACGTGATCAGTGCATGATCAGACACGTGATCAGTGCATGATCATTTACGTGATCAGTGCATGATCAGCCACTTGATCAGTGCATGATCAGCCACGTGATCAGCGCATGACCAGCATCAGTGCATGTCCAGCCATGCATGATCAGCGTGATCAGTGCATGATCAGCCACATGATCAGTGCATGATCAATTACGTGATCAGTGCATGATCAGTCACGTGACCAGTACATGGTAGCTACGTGATCATTGCCTGATCAACCACGCGATCAGTGCATGAGAAGCACGTGATCAGTGCATGATAGCCACGTGATCAGTGCATGATCAGTCATGTGACACGTGTGTGATCAGCCACGTGATCAGTGCATGATGTCCACGTGATCAGTGCATGACAGACACGTGATCAGTGCATGAGAGCCACGTGATCAGTGCATGATCAGTCACTTGATACATGTGTGATCAGCCACGTGATCAGTGCATGATGAGTCAGGTAATCATTGCAGGATTAATTACGTGATCAGTGCATGATCAGCCACGTGATCAGTGCATGATCAGCCACGTGATTAGTGCATGATCAGCTACGTGATCAGTGCATGATCAGCCACGTGATCAGTGCATGATTAGTCACGTGATCAGTGCATGATAGCATGGATCGTTGCATGATCAGTTACGTGAGCAGAGCATGATAGCCACGCGATCAGTGCATGATCAGTCACGTGATCAGTGCATGATCAGTCACGTGAACAGTGCATGATCAGTTACGTGATCAGTGCATGATCAGTCACGCGATCAGCGCATGGTAGCCACGTGATCAGTGCATGATCAGTCACGTGATCAGTGCATGAGAGCCACGTGATCAGTGCATGAGTCACGTGAACAGTGTATGATCAGCCACTTGATCAGTGCATGATATGCACGTGATCAGCATGATCATCACGTGATCAGTGTATGATCAGCCACGTGAACAGTGCATGCTCAGTCACGTGATCTGTGCCAGCTGAGCTGCACGAATCCTGCCTGCTCAGCTGCTTGATTATTGCCAGCTGATCAGCATGATTCCTCACAGCTGAGTTCCATGATTATTGCCTGCTGACTGTATGATTCGTGCCTACTCAGCTCTTTGTTTATTGCCTCCAGAGGCACATGATGAGTGTATGATAGCAAACATGATCAGCGCATGATCAGTCACATGATCAGCGCCATTAAGTCACTTGATCACTACATGATAGTCATGTGATCAGTCCATGCTCAGTCACGGTATCAGTGCATGGTCAGCCACGTGATCAAAGCATGATCTGTCACAAGATTAGCGTATGATCATCCACGTGATCAGTGCATGGGCAGTCATGTGATCAGTGCATGATATAGACGTGAACAGTGCATGATCAGTCTCGTGATCAGTGCATGATAGCCACGTGATCAGTGCATGATCAGCCACTGATCAGTGCATGATAGCAACGGGATCAGTGCATGATCAGTCGCGTGACCATGCATGATCAGCCACGTGATCAGTGCATGATAGCCACGTGATCAGTGCATGATCAGTCACGAGATCAGTGCATGATCAGTCACGTGACCAGTATATGGTGGCCATGTGATTGTGCATGATCATCCACGTGTTCAGTGCATGAGCCACGTGATCAGTGCATGATCAGTCACGTGATCAGTGCATGATCAGTCACGTGATCAGTGCATGATCAGTCATGATCAGTGCATGATCAGTCACGTGACAGTACATGATAGCCATGGATCAGTGCATGACGAGCACGTGATCAGTGCATGATAGCCACGTGATGTGCATGAGTTACGTGATCAGTACATGATCAGCCACGTGATCAGTGCATGATAGCCACGTGATCAGCGCATGATAGTCACGTGACAGTGCATGATCAGCTACGTGATCAGTGCATGATCACGTGAACAGTGTATGATCAGCTACGTGATTAGTGCATGAGTGCCACGTGATCAGTGCATGATAGTCACGTGATCAGTGTGTGATCAGCCACGTGATCAGTGCATGATCAGCCACTTGATTGCATGATAGCCACGTGATCAGTGCATGATCAGCCACGTGAGCAGTGTATGATCAGCCACGCGATCAGTGCATGGTCAGACACGCGAGTGTATGATCAGCCACGTGATCAGTGCATGATATCCAAGTGATCAGTGCATGATCATCACGTGATCAGTGTATGATCAGCCACGTGAAAAGTGCATGCTCAGTCACGTGATATGGGCCTGCTGAGCTGCGTGATTACTGTCTGCTCATCTGCTTGACAATTGCCAGCTGAGCTGCACGATTAATGCCTGTCATCTGCTTGACAATTGCCAGCTGTGCTGCGTAATTCCTGCCTGCTCAGCTGCTTGATTATTGTCAGCTGAGCAGCATGATTCCTCACACCTGAGTTCCATGATTATTGCCTGCTGACTGCTTGATTCGTGCCTAATCAGCTCTTTGCTTATTGCCTCCAGAGGCACATGATCAGTGTATGATAGCAAACATGATCAGCGCATGATCAGTCACATGATCAGCGCCATTAAGTCACGTGATCACTACATGATAGTCATGTGATCAGTCCATGCTCAGTCACGGTATCAGTGCATGATCAGCCACGTGATCAGTGCATGATCAGTCACAAGATTAGTGTATGATCATCCACGTGATCAGTGCATGTGCAGTCATGTGATCAGTATGATATAGACGTGATCAGTGCATGATCAGCCACGTGATCAGTGCATGATAGCCACGTGATCAGTGCATGATCAGTCACCTGATGGGTGTATGATCAGCCACGTGATCAGTGCATGACAGCCACGTGATCATTGCATGACCAGCCACGTGATCAGTGCATGACAGCCAAGTGATCAGTGCATGATCAGCCACGCGATCAGTGCATGATCAGTCACGTGATCGGTGCATGATCAGTTACGTGATCAGTGCATGATCAGCCACGTGATCAGTGCATGATCAGCCACGTGATCAGTGCATGATCAGTCACGTGATCAGTGCATGATCAGTCACGTGATCAGTACATGGTAGCCACGTGATCAGTGCATGATCAGCCACATGATCAGTGCATGATCAGCCACGTGATCAGTGCATGATCAGTCACGTGATCAGTGCATGATCAGTCATGTGATGACGCATGATCAGCCACGCGATCAGTGCATGATCATCCACGCGATCAGTGCATGACAGCCACGCGATCAGCATGCATGATAGCCACGTGATCAGTGCATGATCAGTCACGTGATACGGGTGTGATCAGCCACGTGATCAGTGCATGATGAGCCACGCGATCAGTGCATGATCAATTACGCGATCAGTGCATGATCAGTCACGTGATCAGTACATGGCTGCTACGTGATCATTGCATGATCAGCCACGTGAGCAGAGCATGATAGCCACGCGGTCAGTGCATGATCAGTCACGCGGATCAGTACATGATCAGTCACGCGAACAGTGCATGATCATTTACGCGATCTGTGCATGATCAGTCACTGCTATCAGTATATGGTTGCTACGTGATCATTCCATGACGAGCCACGCGAGCAGTGCATGATAGCCACCGGATGTGTGCATGAGTTACGTGAGAGCAGAGTATGATCAGCCACGTGATCAATGTGCGAGTGCCACGTGATCAGTGCATGATATGTCACGCGGACAGGTGTGTGATCAGCCACGCGAACAGTGCATGTTCAGCCACGCGATCAGTGCATGATAGCCACGTGATCAGTGCATGATCAGTTACGGAGCAGTGTATGATCAGCCACGTGATCAGCATGGTCAGACACGCGATCAGTGTATGATCAGCCACGCGATCAGTGCATGATCATCACGTGATCAGTGCATGACTATCACGTGATCAGTGTATGA